>NC_083629.1:22334200-22544200 GCF_963584025.1 Labrus mixtus | reverse complement strand
TCTCATTCTTTACTTTAAACATGGTGTATTATTATTTTTGATCTGTTAATTAGAAAGTTACTTCTGAAGGAAAAGAGTTCATTTTGCACTCAGTTTGCTGTACTGTCATGTTCAGGCTGCTTGTGACATTTGAACTTGTGTGAAATTTTGTTAAATCAGACAGAGTGAATACTTTGAAGGCTGCGTCTGACCACATTGTGCCTTCCGGCGCAGTCTAGGCCTGTGAAGGCTGTTTCGTCATGAGCCGGGGATCCGGCCGAAGATTTCTGCCTTTTAATGAGGCAGTTTTTTCTTACCACTGTAACTTTTGCTGCTTTGCTAAAGTGCTCATGATGGATAGGCCGGATCTTTGTAATATAGAAATAAGTAAGGTCTTTTACCTGCTCTTTTGGAATGTTAACAGATAAAGAGTAAGGTATTTTACCTGCTTTTTGTAACATAACAATGAGTAAGGTCTTTTACCTGCTCTTTTGCAATGTTAACAGACAAAGAGTAAGGTCTTTTTACCTGCTCTTTTGTAAAGTGTCTCGAGATAACACTTGTTATGAGTTAACGCTATACAAATAAAAATTTATTGATTGATTGATCGATTAAGTTGCTGTGGTAACCTTGAAGATAATGGTTCTGTTCTCTTTAGTCGCACCAGAGGAAATGAGCAGAATTGAAAGATGTGTGCTTTTGGACCTCTCTGTGGCATATAGATCCAAACTGTGGACATTTGGATGTTTTATTATTGTCAACATCTGAAGGGTAAATTAAAATCCTGTTTTTCAAAGTGTCATCATATGTAGTCTAATTTTTTTGTCTTGGTCTTGTCAAAATCCAGTTTTTAAATTTGCCAAAACAAACAAAGTAATGGTAAATGAACTTCAGCTTGTATAGCGCTTTTCCTGCAGCAACATGACCAGGGTATGACCAGGATTCTGACCTGGGTCTGACCAGGGTATGACCAGGATTCTGACCTGGGTCTGACCAGGGTATGACCAGGATTCTGACCTGGGTCTGACCAGGGTCTGCTGGTTGTTTCTCGCCCAATACAGATAACCAAAGGAGACAGTGCCTTCGAGGTTGTGGCCCCTACATTTTGAAACTGAGAGCCATGAACTCTGTGGACACTTTTTAAAAAGCAGCTAACGACTCATCTGTTCAGACGTGCCTTTGTTTGATCCGTCTATATCTGATTTTATGTGACTGTCTGTTTGTAATGTCTCTGCTCAGTCCTTCAGTGTGAAACACTTTGTGACGTCTGTTCTTGTTGTGCTTTGCCTCTGGTCACTTCCTGTCAGCACCTGTGTGTCCAATCGGACTCAAAGCTGATCGTTTGCTCTTACTGACATTGTTCTCTTTTTTCTAGATCCTTGCTTGTGTTGTTCTTACTCTCTGATGTACGTCGCTTTGGATAAAAGCATATGCTAAGTGAATTGTAGAATTCTGCACCGACCCCTTAAACAACATTTTGGAGCATACCCACTTCTTTAGGCACCACTACACACCACTGAAGGTAGCCATGTAATTTGCTAATCTTCAAAGTAAGATGGTGATTTGTAGTGAGTGAGCTCTGCATGTCACAGACTTTCAGGAGGCAACAGAGACGTAGGGTTCAGCCTTAAGTTAAATCATCACAGAAATATACAAGATCCTATAAGCTGTGTCTTCATTCAACTATGTCACTCTACATATCTTCTTGCAAAACTTGTAAGTTTTTGTGACTCATGAACACAGTTAAATTTGATTGATGAGGAACATATGCTTTAAAGGAAAAAAAAAAGCTGTGTGTGTTGCAGCATGCCGGAGTTCCCCAAGAGGACAGAAAGCAGTTCACACCTCCCTCGTCTTGACTTGTGAAACACTCCCCCTTAAAGACATTGAAATACGCCCATTTAGACACGGCTAAAGGGAACTTAATAGCTGCAAGAGGCTCTCACAGTGTTCACATCCTGAGAGATATTAAAGGAAGCAGTCGGGTAAGTGAACAGCCTGTTATTTACTTTCTCAATTAAAAAAACAACAGGCGAGCAAATCACATTAAGTCTGTTTTAACCCATGAAGATAAATTGTATATAATGGGAGTTTTTCTTTTGTTTAGTTCATTTTTAGTCACATAGTGAACTTGAATATGAACAATTAAAGATAATAAAATAAAGCACTCAGTAAAAAAAAATCAATTATGCAGTTTTTCCAAAATGCAGTTGGAATCAACATAATGCTGTTCTCTGTATGTCTTCAACAGATGGTTGTGATGGCTTCGACTAAACAACAGGTCCCTGTAACAGGAACCTCTGGTGTTGATCCTCCAGCAGGTAACGCCTCAGTCTTCCTAGACTCTGAGTTTCGTTATGTCCTCTTACCGTTCGTCTATGGCATCGTCTTCATCCTGGGTCTCTTCGCTAACATCTATGTGCTCTTCGTCCTGCGCTGCCTACGAGGCGCCAAGGCCATGGGCGAAATCCGGATCTACATGACAAATCTGACGATAGCTGATCTCCTCTTTGTGTGCGCCCTCCCCCCCTGGATTGGATATTACAGCCGCCGAGGCGACTGGATCTACCCGGACTTCATGTGTCGGCTGACCGGCTCGCTGTTCTTCATCAACACCTACTGCTCCATCCTCTTTCTCGGCGCCATCAGCGTGAACAGATACTGGGCGGTGACCCGGCCTCTGGACGCGGCCTCTTCAGACCACAGGCGGCGAGGGTTCGTTGTGTGTGCTTGCATTTGGCTGGTGACCATATCCATGGCTATTCCATATCTAGCCTCTCCGGGGACCAACGCTGACCAGGAATTCACTCGCTGTTTTGAGGGTTACCAGAATCAAACGGATTCGGACAAGAAAACAGTGGCCGCCATTCATTTTGCAATAATTGGCTTGTTTTTCATCGTCTTCTTTCTCGTTGTGGTGTGTAATCTCCTCATTGCTCGAGTGTTACTTTCTCCACAGTCGCAAATCAGGTCAGCAACCATGGTATCTCGAAAGTCCAATGGTGTGTCCTCTTCATTTAGAAGGCCCAGGGGAGTGAAACGGAGGGCTCTGCAGATGTTGCTGGCTGTGGTTGGAGTGTTTGTTGTGTGTTTCCTGCCCCACCATGTAGTCCAAGGCCCCTGGACCCTGGCAGTGCTGCAGATCCAACGGGGCTGGGGTCATGTAGAGTGGGACCAAAAGACCCGACAAGCCCTGAACGACGCGCATCAAATCACACTGTTTTTCATGGGCCTCAACTCTATTTTGGATCCCGTAGTTTACTGTTTTGCCACGAGGAAGTTTCGCAGGTTCATCATGGCACACATGAAGAAGATAGGAAAAGGAGACGGGTGTTCACACACGGACACCTCACAGCTCTCTATGGACAGCAGACATCAGAGCCAGAGACATTCAAACGAGCTACAAGAGCCTGAAACGAACTGATTTAAACATTTTATAAACTGTATTTATATCTGTTGCTTATGTGCCAAATACTGTACATCTTATTTATTTTTGAGATGACATTACTTAAACTGGTTTGCTTTAAGTTGCTCCACACCCTCTCTCTCTCTCTTTTTTTTCAACATAGTGTAATACTCTGAGACACGCACATTGTTTTGACATGTGCATTTACTGCAGAATTGCACCACTCCTTTTGCTCTTCCTATGTTAAATTTAATCTTAAAAAAGCAGAAGTTTTGCAAGCAGAAGAGCATTTTAAGAATGTAATGAGAGTTGTACATTAGGGAACTCTTTCAGTCTGTGTAATAAACTCCTGAGACGTATTGTTTAAAATCCTCCCACGGGTGAAAGAAGGCCGCTGAAAGCAGATCAAAGAAGATCACATTTACACATTCTGACATTTGATCAGTAAAATATGTGATAATGAGACAGCCTTTTGCATAGACAAGTGATATCCAAAATTGTGAAACCCTGGAACAGCTGTAATAAAGTTTGAGCTACGTTTCACCTCTGGCATCCAATGTTATGGCAGAAAATCCAATGATTCACCGCAACAAAGAAAACCACACCCTTTTATTGATCTGATTTCTGCAGTTTATACACTGCACTGTTTTTTTCTTTCCCATACAGAAAAATGTATGTTACATTTAATTCAGGGAAACAGTTTTTGTATGTTTTTTTTCCCTGTGTTTTTCCAATCGATGTGTGAAAGGTTGTTTTGATGTGGCAAAAATCAGCTGGTTTTACGCTTGTATATCTAGAATTAACAATTTTTTGCATTTTATTGCTAAACTGTGATGACTCGAGTGGCTCAGTAGCTCAGTCCGTCGGGACATGGGTTGCAAACCGGAGGGTCACCAAGTCTGGAAATTGGTCTGATAGCTGGAGAGTTGCCAGTTCATTTCCTGAGCTCTGCCGAGGCGCCCTTAAGCAAGGCACCGAACCCCCAACTGCTCAGGAGTTCTTTCATGTGCACCCCCCTTCACTCTGACATCTCTCTATGAGCGCATGTGGATAGGATCCTTTGTGCATGCGTGTGTATTTCAGCCTGAGTGTCTGTAGCATGTAGCATGTAGCATGTAGCGTGTCTCAATAAAAGAGTGTTAAAGTAGCTTCCCCCTTTTTGGAATGAATCAAGGACATCTTGTTCTTCTTCTGAAAAGTGTTTCTGATATATTAACAAACAGGGAGACTTTTTGACAGAACAACTCAACAGAAAAAACAGATTGAACATCAGGTTTTATTCACGTAAATCAAACAGAGAAAGAAGAATTTATTACTGTTTAGGTGGGACATTTTTATCAGGCTAAAACATATCTGTTGGTTGAACCATTTTCAAAATAATTCATTTTATCAAAGCACTTTAAAAAAAAAGTAATCCCACATATGAGGTGAAAGGTAATGCTTCTTACAATCTTAAAATCCATTAACTTCCTATCTCTGTCATTTGTCCTCTTTTTATTGCACGACGTCTGCACACTCCCCTGGTCATTTATGACAGACTGGAGTACACACTGTCATCAGTCATAGTGACGGGGTCCAGATCACTGTAGGCTTGGTTGGTGCTTGTGTAATTCATGTATACATCTCCCTCACTCTCAGTCTGTTGCAAATCTCCCCTGGTGAGCAGAGCAAAATGTCATAAGAGTGTTAGTAAATGAAACTTTCTGACTCATCTGGCTTACGGTCGACAAATTTCCCTGTAGAGACTTACTTTGGTGACTTTCCAGGTGCAGGAGAAACTTGAGGGAAAAAACCAAGGAAATCAAAGTCATTTACAGAAAATCGTCTTGAAATTTTACCCAACAGCAAAATGCTCTGTGGTGTTTTTACCTTTAGCTGCGGTGATAGAGGTACTCAGCTTGTCCCCAAACCTTTTCCATCCCATCCAAGAAAGAACGGCAAGGTTGATGATCAAGGTCAGTAGCGTGAGAGCAAAGGCAGCTATTCCTAAATTCTCACCAACTGTGGTTTGTCAGGTGAAACAGCACATAATAGCAGGGGTTAGGCATTCGTTTTAAACACACAGCCAAACGGATAACAGGGGAAACCTAACGACCAACACAAACTTCTTGCTAACTAGTTTTGAACAGCGGCATTAGCTCAGTCGGTTGGAGCTTGGGTAGGGAACCAGAGGGTTGCCTGTATGGACCAAAGTATGAAATTGGGACTGGTTACTGGAGAGGTGCCCTTTAGTAAGACCTGAACTCTTCAACTTCTTGGGCACTCTTTCATGAATTTAACTTGGGGATTAATAAAGTATATCTTCTTCTTTATCAAAGTCAGAGTTATATTAGCTTCTAGCAGATCCAGAAGCTAGCAGAAGTTAGCCAAAAAGTCACAATAAATTACAATAAAGGAGGCAAAATATTGGTTTTTGCCATTGAACATGCCAAAAAAATAACATTTCCATTCCATTCAATTGTGAAAATGTGTTTCTTTCACTTTTTTGAGTAGTATATATTGGTCATTATTCTTTGGAAACCGTATTCAGGTTTACCTGGTAAACATGGATTTGTAAAGACTATTCAAACAACAGCAGATCCTTTAACATTCATGTGTGGTATCTGTGACTGCCTGGTGTTATTCTGTATTACTGTACTTCCTCTTCTTGATAAGGTTATGGTCCCAACCGTCTCCTGAAGTGAAAACTGTATGCTGCCCTTTAGCAGAATCGATGCTTAACAACATTGTACGAGTAGTCGCTAACTTGTAGAATCTAGCAAGGTTTTCGAGGAAATAGTTTGTGGGATTGAACCATCAACCAAAACTGGGAACTGAAAGACTTAACAAAGCTTTACAGAGCTGAGGGGAAGTGAAAGTAGTTTTGTTGTCTTATGATCACTTATTTATGCTGACACTGGTTTAGAGAATGTAATGTGTAACCATGTGGTGACTTTTCCTTCTGCTGCATCTTCAAACAAAACCTCACTCTTATTCATTGGTGTCAAGAACAACAATGGGTCAGTTGAACAGATAAAAGTATAAATGCTTTATAGAACTCAAATAAAGGCTACCAACCGGTTAGATTCCTGGAGATGATGTATACTGTGTGGTTCAGGCTCTCTCTCCATGGCTGTGTCTCCGTCCTGGCACGGCAGTGGTAAAGTCCGCTCTGCCATGGTTTGCTGAGTGTCAGGTCTCTTCCACTGCCCACCTCCTGCCAGATTTGATTTTCCAGGTGTTGCCAGGTCCAATTTACAGAGGCTGGTTCAGACAAAACGCTGCAGTGCAGGTGGACTGTTTGACCCGCTGACACTGGGTAGTCAGGTATGGCCACCAACTGCAAAGTAGACAGCATTTCTGGGGGATGGGAGGTTAGATAGAACAGTCATAAACCGATGATACTTCATATGCATACAGTAGTGAAGTATATTCTACTGTAAAGAACCAAGTAAAGAACTCAGCTACATACTTCAAGAGGTCTGATGCTGTTTGCAAAGTTTTTTTTGTGATGAAACGCCACAAGAGGAATGTGATGTCTGATCCTGGCATTCCACTTCTATATTCAAATTCTTCTAAATGTACAACTGGAAACAAATTTAATTTCCTTCCACATTTTTGATCCAACACAACACTTCCATTAGCTTTGGCAAAGGTGATAAAGCTAATTAGTTTAGAGATCCTCTGACTCTTCCTTTAATCATACCAGCAGGGTAAAGAGTCAGTAAGCTCATGACATGTACTCCTAATGAAGCCTTTTTAATTAGCAAATATTAGCATGCTAACATGCTAAACTCAGATCCACTGAATGTACTATAGCAAAATGTTTTGTAGTGATATTCAACATTTCCAAAGGATTAGAAGTCTTATTGACATTGGTGAATTTTATTTTGGTGAATGTGCCATGAACAACTTGATGATCAAGTTAGCAAAAGTGGACCAAAACATGTCATTTACAAGATCAATATGAATCCCCTTGAGGGTCAATATTGTGATGATAAATACTCTAAATATGTTGAAATGTTGAAGTGTTTTAAGTGCTACACTGCCATCCTTAAAACTGGAAGTAGAGTCGTATTTACTGTTTTCATAGACAAGCTTACATGACTCAAACATTAGCCCCTGTGTGACTTTGACTTGTGTGAAATCCTCCTGTTTAAACTTCAGTAAAAATAATTTAGTTCTTTGATTAAACGTTGATCTGGATTCAGCCAGAAACATGCAAACCCAGATCTTAAAGTCCTGCAACATGTGCTATTAACACTGGATGGAAGCTGTTTCAGTTTAGAAAATTAATTACAATCTACACCTTGTATTAGTTTCCTTTAAAATATGTGTTAATCAGGGTCAAACTCAGGATCCATCTGTTTTGAGTTGTTTCAAATTTGCAACCAGTCTGATTGACATTTTGACTGGCCTTATCTCTTTGGAAATGACTCATGTACGTCTGGTAAAATTCAAAACTGGTGCTCACATTAAAACACAAAACTAAATGGTCCCTACGTCTTGGAGAATCCTATAAGCGTCTGTATTTAGTGCCGTTGACGCTATTGATCAAATAAAAGTTCGAAATGGAAGAAAATCTGCGGTGCACCGAACAGCTGAATGTTTGCAGTAAGCATGCTAATATTAGCATTTAGCTTAGCACTACTCTAAAGTGCATATCAGTATACATCGCAAAATAATTCTCTGTAATGCTGTGGACTCTTAAGTGTCGTTGATTTCAGTGTAAGTTGATTAATTACCCTCTGTTGTCCTCGGGTAGTTAGACGTCATGAAGGAAAACGTATTTAACCACGATAGCCCATCAGTTACTTGGGGTGTTACTGTAAGAATGAGAAGCATGGATTAATGTTAACCGTATATTTGACACTTTTACTCTATTATAACATTTATGAATAAATCCAAAAAATCCTTACCTGTGTCTGCACACAGAAAAAAGAGGAGAAAGAAACCACAAAGCATGTTGTCTTGAGCCGGACAAAAAGCTAAAGCCACTCTAATCGCAGGCAGACAGAGTGGAGACTGAAACAAGTGATATTGATAAGTAGGCCTACAGGTGTAAATGAGGGAAGTTGGGGACTGGGAAACTGAAAGACAGGGAAGTTTCAAGTTCCTTTTTCCAAATATTTTACAGAAAAACAATTCACTAAAAACCAATATGATGTTTCATACAAGGCAGGCAGCAACATGAGTCTCTGTTTTGATCTAAATCTAATACTTCTTATGGCCTGAAAACAGCAGGCAAAGTGGGGTCAGTAAACAAATAGTACATAGAAACTTTGCGTCCAAGTTACCGTAAAACCTCAAATAAAAGCCCATCCCAATTTAAGGCCCAGTTCCTTTTTACCAATGTGGTGTTGCTTTATGTTTGACAAATAGAGGAAGGTCTAAAACAAGAGGCCCCTTTGCATTATGTGTTGATAAGTTTGCAGATGAAAAACATGTAAACAAGGGGCGCCAGAAGCCTAGGAGTTAGTGTGCATGCCCCGTGTACGGAGGCTATGGTCCTCCAAGTGGGCGACCCAGGTTCGAATCCAACATGTGGCTTCTTTCCCGCATGTCATTCTCCACTCTCTGTCCCTGATTTCCAACTCTATCTACTGTCCTATCTCCACAAAAAGTGCCCAAAAATAACTTAAAAATATTGTTGGAATGATTAAAGTACATGTTTTTTTTATATGTCACAGAATTAGAACTGTGCTGTAATTTTTTTAATATTTGCTTTGTGATAATGTGTCTTGATTCTTCAGTACTTCTGTTAATTCTTTCTGCTGTGGCCAGGGGCGTGTTCAGGCTGTTAGAGTGGCCCCCCCTTGGGGAACTGACTTATGCAGGGGGGGCATGAAGTCAGCCGGTACACGCAGGCAAATAAATTTAATTATTTTTACCCTTTCAATACCCACTAATCATGTGTACTTATAAGTAACACAATTTGGCAACATATAAATCTTCTTAGCTTGATTCTTTAGGGACTCAAAAAAAAAAGTTGTATGAGCAAAGTCTCAATTTAAAGCACTTAGACGAATGCATGTCACCAAACCTTTGCAAACTCTGACCTGTCTAACTAGAAAATAACCTGTGATGACAAGTAAGTCCATTGCAAGTTAGACAGTGTACTAAAGTTTTGCTAGAATATTTTTTCTTGGAAAGAAAGCAAAGACTATAAAGCATTCATTTAACACGTAAAGAAAACTACCTGCAGCCTGTTGAAAACACCCAGAATATTTGATTTGAACTGAAGTCCCGCCTCTGATTAGACAAATAGTCAATCATAAATTTGGATTTTGGGGTAGCACCTGGGGTGGCCAGTTGGATTTCAAGGGGGGCCCCATGCCAACCCTGGCCCCGCCTCTGGATACGCCTCTGTTTCACAAAAGGCCCCTCTTATATTTATTTGAGCCTCAATTACACTTTAACCACAACCAATTTGATAAACCAATCACAGACCACAATCATCTCCTTAGTTTTTTTTAAAACTGACATACATGGAAGAAGGATTCCATTGATTTTCATGCTCACATATTTCTTGTTCCCACAATGTGTAAGAGAGAGAGAGAGAGAGAGAAAGCATGTTTTGTTATCACGATGTTGCTTCTGAATTCCTGTTATACACCCTCCATGTCTCCTTATCGCTCCAAAACATTCAGACGTCGTTTCACTTCTTTAGAAAATGAAAAACAAAACCAAAAGAGCTTTCAGATGTTAATGTGTGCTGTGAGCTACACTCGGGCCCCCCAGACTAACTCAAAGTCAATACCAATCTTTGTGTTTCTTCCCCTTGTTTTGACCTGTGTTAGACCTTACGCTCATGTCCCTGAAATGGGGGAAGTAGTTTCTCTTGCATCATGAAAAACTGTTGTCAAAACAAACCAACAGCTGCTGCTGCTGCTGCTGCTGCTGCGTCGTCTTACTGCGGAATAAAACGATGTGATGCGACTTGGAATAGCTCTATGATGCAAAAAAGTGAAAGTTGGACTCAAATTTTGTCACTTAGCAAGAAAAAGTAGCAACAGCAGCGTGGAAAAGAGAAATCCATGGGTCAAAATGTACAAAACAAAAAGAACACAGAGTAGAGTGGGATATTACGATGTACATTTACAAGAATAGCAAGGTTAATTTACCATATTAAAAATCGTAAATCGATTTAAATTAGGCTATGTTTGAAATTATTATTCTGAAAGGTTGTATCAGAGGAGCAGCCATCCGCCTTGTGTGAAAATTATGAAAGGGGAACAATGAAAGCCATTTGCTCCGCCACAAAAAAAGATAATCTCCTCCAAGTCAGCATGGCTCTTTCTTCGGAAAAGCCACAGCTTCTTGCAGCATCTTTTGCAGGGTCCTGATCCGTATCACCGTGTGATAATGACGAGCCAAAAGAATGTGGTTCCATATCTGCTTGCTACAAGTCCAGACACAACTCATCCGATATTTTGGAGTCCTCGTCAAACTGTTGACGTCAAACAGGATTAATACTCAGTTTGTGTTACAGGCTACACGATTAAGTATTTACTTTTTTGTGAAACCTATACTAAAGTATACAGAAGAGGATTAGGGCCACTGAACATTTCTTTTTTTTTTTAGGATTCTGACTTTATTTCTCTAAATTTTGGCTCCAAAAAAAAAGAATCAGAACTCTGAGAAAAAAGTCAGAACCAAAAAAAACGTTTTTTTCAGTGGCCCTAATCCTCTTCCGTACAAGTATAACTTCATAAGGCCTCCTTCCTCATTTTTGCTCAGGCGGCTGCTGCTCTACTGATTTAACTGTAGATTAAAATGACGACTTCATTCTCATTCATTTACAACTTTATTTTTGTAAATGTATGACTATAATCCTGAAATCTCAGTCTCCCCCCCTCCCATCTTAATGTGGCCCTAATACTCCTTAAGATCTAAACCACAGGCTGTAAATATTAATGGATGAAGCCTGAGTGATGCCACCCATCTGTTACTTCAGCAGGATTTGGAGGCTCATCAGAAGCCGTCATCTTGGAAATCCTGTCTCAGCCTAACTTTCAGTCGACCTAACGACAGGCTGAGAGCTGAGGCGGGTTTTAAGCCTCCTGGCAAACTGTTTCATCCAGCCCACCTGTCAATCATGTCAGCTACCTGCCAAACTATGCATAACACGTATCATTCATAAAATCAAAACAGAGCCGTTACAAAAAAAATCCCCCTCTAGTACAGTGTGTGCCCACAATGACAAAACGGTGTGTGAATGTGACTTCCGGTGCTTCTGCAGCCAGCCTCAAGTGCACCCTCAACAAACTGCATGGTCTTTGTACTTCCACATTGGCATCATCGTTCGACACCGGAGGTTGCCGCTTGCTCTAAATACTTGACTGCATTTGCTGATCGCGTTTCCTGCGATGCATTTTGTTCAAAAGCAAATCATCTCAAGTACTAATCGACGCAGGACCAATCAAAAGAAGGAATCATCTTTATATTTCTGAAGGTGTTGAGACAAACGTACATCCGAAAGAAATTTTAAAAAGCAATATTCTGCATAAAGGAGCGGGTAAAAGAGAGGGGCAAAAGTCGTACACAAAGAACTCACTTGGAAGAAAGGCTAAAGGCAGAGAGAGGGCACGCAGGGATTAGATAGACAGACAATCAGGTGACAAGAAGACGAAGGTGAGGCTGACACACAAGGCGGGAAGACACAGACGGTAACCAAAAAAAAAAAAAAGTTTTTTTTAAATATCTCTTTATTAATTTGACAGGTATCGTGATACAATAATCATTAAGGACATTTTTTTTGTTTTTGGTAACATGTCACATACCCCCACTCCCCACCCATACACATACACACGCAGACATGCACACACACATGGACACATTAATTACAATAACATAACCATACCAGTGGGGGAAAAAGAAAAGACAAGCACAAACCCCCCCCCCAAAAAAACCCAAAACCCCATAAAAATAATATAATAATACTAAAGAAAAATAATGATAATAATAAAAAAATATATAATAGTAAAATAAAAAAAACAACGATATAACAGTGATAAAAAAAAACAATTCTAAAAAACAACTTAACTTCAGGACGGAGTGTCAGGTGTTTTTTGGGCTTTTTATGCCTTCATTTAGATATGGGACAGTGAATATGGTCAGAAATAAGGGAGAGAGAGAGGGGGAGGGGGGGGGGATGACATACGGGAAAGGAGCCACAGGTCAGACTCGAACCAAGAGGACTACAGCCTCCTTAACACGGGGCACACACACACTAACCTCTACGCTGCCAGCACCCTGAAGAACTTATCTTTAATTTTCAGATTTGTTGAATTAGCTTTAGTACATAATGTAGCCAAGGTTAGAAATTTGAAGCGACGGTTCTTCATTTGGTTCTGCACAGATACACACCCACCAGAATGAAGTCTTCAGTTTCCATGCACAATAAACAACCATTTTGTTTCATTCCCCCTATGGCTCTGTGATATTCTTAAAAAGACATGATGACGAAGTACGTCAAAGTTTTAACTGGAGTCCCAATAAATAAAGCTACATCGTTTAATTGCATTCATTGTCTAATACTTTTAAAAGAGGCAACAAATGGAGATATTGGATGTTTTTCAGAATGCTCAGAGGGTGGACTCAGGAGAAACCCAGGCAGTTTGTTTGCACGCATACATCCTGTTATTTCTTTTATTTTCATGCATAGAGACGGATAGTGTGAGATAGTGTTCCTCGACACCCCCTGCAGACATCTGGGACTTCCTCTTTATCAAGCTGAGACAGAGAAACTGCTCGACTTCTATATCAGAGGAAGATAAAAAGGTGATACTGAAAGATAACCTGTGTGTGTGTGTGTGTGTGTGTGTGTGTGTGTGTGTGTGTGTGTGTGTGTGTGTGTGTGTGTGTGTGCCCTCCCCCCTCTTGAGTCATTATTCTTCTATTATTCATGACTCTTTCATTATTCTGCCTGTACCGCTGGCTACAGTCATGCCTGTTGATTTGTACTGCTGTGACCCTCCTGCCCATACATGACAGCAAGGTGATAGGAGGAAGTTTGCATGACGTGTGCATTTGCATAAACACACATCTTACTATCACACATGTTTATGATTGATTTGGAAAATGATTGACCATCTCTGTTTCTTTCAAGTGACTGCATTGGTCACTACGGGGGCAGCGTTTAATCAGTGACTGAAGACGCTGAGACGTGAAAATGAAAAGTGAGAGCCAGTGGATTTGGCTTCTGGATTTTGGAGGCAGAGAGGGAAAGATTTGTGGTTTTTCTCCTGAAATAAGATGTTCAAACAGTCTTTATTTGATAAGTTTTGCCTGACAAAGCTACAAAAAAAAATCTATATTAGCTCAATTAGTGTTTCTGCAGGATTTTGCACTTCCTCATTGGCTTAAATTTCCCCTTGGTCATTGCATGTAACTGGAAAATTATATTGTGAAATAGTCAACTCCAACTCCAAATCATGCTTTATTTATTTATGTAGCACCGTTCATACACAAAAACATGCAGCCCAAAAGTGCTTCACAAAGGAACAGACAGAAATCAGCAGGAACCACTTGTGAACATCACAGATTTTAGAGGTCTTTAAAAGTGAACTTGTTAGATCAGAAAGTGTCATTTCAGTTCATGTTTCTGTCCGATTGATTAAACACATTTTTCTTTTAGCTCTGAAATATCAGATGCTTTAGCTGCTGACTTCTCACTAGATAGTCAGTTTCAGAGGGAACTGAAACGCTCATCTGTGTAACTAAAGGCCCAAAGCCTTAGACTATTTCTCTCTGTTTAAATATGTCTGCTGCTGTTAGTGCCACCACTGTCCACTTAAACCTTAAATCTACTTGATCTATTTTGTATTTCAGTTAGAAGTTTTTGTCTTCCTTGCACTGTCTCCTATTTTTTTGTCTCCATGTGTCTTTGAATTCCCCCCTGCGGACAAATAAAGTTTTTTGAATCTAATTAAATTGGTGAGTTCAACACATACAGGGCTCTACCACCAGGTGGAGCTCTGCTCTCACAGTTCCCGGCCCTTTCTATTTATTCAGGCATGAAAGCCTCAGACTCTATAGTAGCCTTCTTTCAGACTTTTTTTTTTTTTTTTTTTTTTTAATTCCCTTGAGTTCCCCAACAATTACTCTGCACTTTTAGCTGCTTGATACGAGTTTACAGGTCATCCTGCAGCCGGTAATTAACTGAAAAACACAACAACAGTTTCTTTAAACATTTTCTCCTGCAATGGAGGACTGGAAACTGTTCCAGGAGAAATACATAAGCATGGCACCTCAGACATTTAGCTATGATTATTTACAGTAAGTTTAAGTCACATTGGCATCGGTTAAATGTTCAACTCTGACAATCAGGAGACTATTTTCTACTTTTTAGAACAGCCCAGCCTTCAGCGTCGTGTTGGCTATTGGGTGTTTTCTTAGTTCACACTTGAGTTGCCGTCTCTCTCCACTTGTGCTTTCAGTTTATGTGTGTGTTTTTCTGAACATTAGCCCCATGGGGGGAGAGGGGGGAGCGGGGGTTACAGTCACTTTGTCATGAGGGAAAAAACACATTATCATGTTGTTGAGTGAGAAAAATGGGAGATTCAGTGAGAGATTTCCTCTTGGAGACAGTTGTTTTTGATGACCTAAATGAAATATGATGGCTTTGTGTGTGTGTGTGTTGGAAGAGAGAGAGAGAGAGAGCGCAGAGACGAAGGAGTGCACTCATCCTTGCATTATTTCTTGATGGATACGTTTCCTCCCTCCTCTCGTCATGCGCTGCTTGTCACCATGATGACGAGTGGCTTCCTTCTGCTTTTCTGGCGGGCGGTGGGATGTGACAGTCGTACGGGCAGCTGCCAGCATGCTATAAAAGCCCCCCCTCCCACTCCCTCCACTTCACACACAAAAAACACACACTCACACTTATTGCCATTTTTTTTTTTTTAACAGGTCCTCTCTTTGCCCAATGCTCACGCAGCATCTTAAACTACAAATCTCATAATTCCCTCCCTCAGCTGACCTGTTTGCCGCCTCAGATATCCTTAACGCCACTGAGGCAGAAACAAGCAGTGACAAGAGCTATTACAGCACAACAGCAGAGGACAGACAGCACTCAACTCCAGATGGGCGCTTCCTGTGCCAGGCAGGAAATGGCGCTGAGCTCCCTCGCCATCATATTTCATTTTAGCAGCGAGCGGAGATGATCATCACTTCATCTTCGGCACATCCGTCCCCCAACAGGCGAGCTGTAAATTCATTCCAGTCTTTTTTTTTTTTTTGATTTTGTTCTTCTTCTCTGCGAGGATCCCACTTGGGTTGTTGTCATCGTTGGCGAGAAATACTGGGCATTCAAACTCACAGAATCCCCCCCCCCCACCCCCCCTTCCTGCCTGCTGTGTTGTCTCTCTGGACAGACAGAGAAGATGATTTCATAGTGGATGACCACACACAGATGGGTACAGCTGTGTGGTGATAAACAAACACAGTTGCTTAAACGCACACGTGGTACAACATAAACGCTCAATAAATTAACTTTACTGCATATTATTTTGAAGTCCTGCCCTCTCTGCCTCTATGTGGTCGGTTCGGTTTAACTTCCTGGCTCAGCAGCCAATAGGCAGGAGGGACATCAGGAAAAGTGTGTACACATGAGTTAACCAGGCCTCAGCTCATTTAAGTGGCTTCCACTCTAACATATCTCTCTCTCTCTCTCTCTCTCTCAGGCCTCCACCAGCTGGTTTTGTTGTGTTTGCACCTCACAACACAACACTCATCCATTACACTTATTTGTCACTTACTTAGAGCCAGTTTGTGGAAGTTAAAACCGGACCGGCCACATACAGGCAGAGAGGGCAGGACGTCCCATTATGAATTGTTGTGTATCTGTATTATAACCTCTGAGCCTCTGCAGGAGCTTTTTTTATTTTATTTTAAAATGAAACCCCTGATGCCATGTTCAGGAGTATTTTATATTCACATTGAGCTTAAAGGCTTTATATGTGATTTTTTTGATCCAGCAGATGTCGCCCTTGAGCACCAGCATGAAACCAAAACAACTCGCGCTTCATTGTTGTGTTAGCATGCTAATGCTAGCGATCTTTATTATGCTCGTATCTTCACACTGCATGTAAATTTACCTGAAATGAGCGTGATCTAGAAACACAGTTAAGCAGTGAGTACAGTATGTTATTCTTCTTTTCTCTAGTCCCTCAATTAAACAACTTTTATACGTGAGGGGAGGAGTCAGCCGGCCGTCCTGGCGATGTAAACAAACTGAAGATAGGACTCTGAAAACTCTGAAAACATCACAGACAGTGGGACTCGGGTGTTACACCCATTGTAGACAGTCATGACTCACAGAGTTATTTTCAGAGGAGATACTTGATTTATATTATATTTAAGTGTGAACAATCACATATAAAGACTTTAAGGTGTTTAAATGTTAACAAATGCCTGTGTTGCAAGTTCTCACCAATGATGTTATTGGACTGTATTTTGGTTAATGTGGGGTCTTTTTCTCTTTGAACTCGATTACGTTAGGGGCTTTGCACATCTTGAATAGAATCATGATAAAACACTTTTTGGATACTTTATACAAAGGTCTTTGATAAGAACAAGTATGTGGATTTGATCAATGAAAAGGATTAAATGTATGTATGTCTATTATTGTCACCCACAGTCCTTGGGGGTCCCAGCTTTTCTTAGGTACTAGGTTGTGTGTGTGTGTGTGTGTGGGGGGAGGGGCTCCAAGGAAGAAAGGTTGGTAGCCACTGCAATAGATGATGCATGAGCTGATAAAACAAAACTAACGATTGAAACTTTAAACCTTCACAGTTAGAAGACAGAGACAAGAAAAAAAACATTGAAGGCATTATAACCACAGTGCAAGCGTGTGTGTGTGTGTGTGTGTGTGTGTGTGTGTGAGCAGGAGACTGCATCATCCCTTTGCTGCTCGGTGCACACGATGCGTTCAGTTCTGCTGTGTAGGCCCCGTGTTGAACAGATGTCGCGGACGCTGATACTGTCCCTGTGCTGAGCGGGAACAAATTACAGAAACATACACACGCACAAAACAACACACATGCTCACAGACACACACACACACGCTTGACATATAACCTTCAGATTACAGATGGCCCCTATCAGAGGCCGCTGGTCGGATTTGCAAGATGTAAATACAGAGGGGGGTAATCCAGAGCAGGGCAGAGGGGGTAAAACACGGGGCAGGACGGGCAGCAGATGGCAGATGTGTGCGTGTGTGTGTGCAGGGGGGGGAATGTTAAGCATGCTCAGGCACTGACACTGGGATTAAAGTAGTCTGTTTTGATGTGCACCACAGGGACCTGCAGGGGTTTGTTCTCCACTCTCAGAAGAGGAGCGTGATAACCCTAAATGTGCAAACAACTATGATTTTTTTCCAACCCTCATTTTGCCCACATTGCATCATGGGAGGAGGTTTTAAACTTCCATTATTTGTTAATGGAGGCTTCCGTTAAAAAAGTGACCTTAAGTAGCATGTTAGCAGTGAGCAGAGTAAGACAATCTAATGTGCTTTGACCTTCAACCTTGACTTCCGGCTGGTGTGTGGAGAGTGATATCTGGAGGAAGTAGGGAAAGAAAGACACAGAAACCAAAAAAAAAGTCAAACTGTGATGTCATATTGTTTCATTCTTTGACTCTTGGAGGTCACAAGCCGATCGAGTCTGCGCTCTATGATACGGTGAGCCTTCCTTTTCATCTTACCTCCTCCTCCCCTTCCTCCCGTCTCTCCCACCCTTTTTGTCCTTGCCATAATTTCATCTCTTTGCACGTCATTAGCAAGCTGGCGCCTAATGAATTTCTTATCTCGCTGAATTCAGTGGCTGTTGTGATAACGTTTATTGTGTTCGGTTTAACTATTTCTCCACGTCGGAGGCAGGAGCGTGCATGTGTGAAAGAGAGCAGGGGGAAAAAAAACAGAAATGGAGAGATAGGCAAATATTTAGATGGAAAGACAGGTGGAAACAAAGAGAGCTCTTGCTAGCCTCGTAGTGATCATCTAATATTTAAAAATAAAATAAAATATGGGTGAGTGCATGAACTGTAGTGGCTGATCCATTTTGAAAAGACGCCTTAAAGGCAGGGTTGCTAATTTAGGAAAACTAGCATGATTTTGAAAGTAGCATTCCCTCTGTGCTCCGTCTGCACCCACCCCTTCCCCTCTGTGCTCCCTCAGAAGCCACGCCCCCTCACTTACACACACGAGCGCCGTTGCTCCAGAAGCAGACCTCAGCTCATCGCTATGAGCATTGTGTAGAAACTACGTCGTCTCATTAAGCGGTAGCGCTTTGAGTGTGAGCTAGTTTATGTCAGGGGTAGAGAACGAGCAGGGAGACAGGGAGGCGTGTGATTGGTTCATCAGATTGGTACCTCGTGGCAGACATTGGTTGAAGTTTTTACAGGTTTACAAACTGATACAGATGATGGATTTTCTTTCTTTCTTTTCTCAGAGCACCTGGGTTATTAATGTCTGTCAGGACCTAAAGACAATTTCAAACAAAATCCTAAAAAAAAAAATCTGGAGAAAATTACCAACCCTGCATTTAAAGCAACAAAACAAAAGTAGAAAGTTAGAGAATGTAGCCAGGTAAAGGAGAAAAAGAAGCTTAGAGATGATTAAACAAGGAGAGAAAAAAATAATGGAAGGACATTTCAGAGGCAGATGGGAGAGTTCTGGTCTGCTAATAATGTTCCTCGGAAGAATTAAAGTCCAGGAAAGAGGTTAGCACACACACACACACACACACACACACACACACACACACACACACACACACACACACACACAGTCACCTGCTCACACACACACACACACACACACACACAATCACCTGCTCTCACACACACACACACAATCACCTGCTCACACACACACACACACAGTCACCTGCTCACACACACACACACACACACAATCACCTGCTCACACACACACACACACAATCACCTGCTCTCACACACACGCACACACACACACGCTCTCACACACACACACAATCACCTGCTCTCTCACACACACACACACACACACACACACACACACACACAGGTAAAGGTGTTAGTGAGAACTCCTGTAAACATCACCAACCCCCTACTGTCTTCCCCTCAGCAGTAGTTAGTGACTTAGTGACCCATGCACCCCCGCTACACACCGGCACCAGCCCCTGTATCAGCGCATGGTCGATCCAAAGTGTCACCTCGCTAAATACTGACACACACACACACACACAGCTCGTTGCAAGTGTTAAGCACATTCTTCTGACACCTTTCCTGATAAGAGAAAGCACGCCGGGTGTGATGTGAGGAGGAGAGAAGGGGGGGGGGAGTGTGTGAGGAGAAAGAGATTGGATGGAGAGCTAATAGCAGCCGTGTCACATTGTCAGCATTAGTGTAATGTGCTGTCAAAACAAGGCCTCATTGAAGACTTGAGCTGTATTATAACGTTGAGTTGTATAGCAGCACTGTTTCCGTGTGAGGATATGATTCCCTGCAGGATAGCATTGCACTGGTAAGTCTTCAAATGTGCTCTTCTATTGCTCGCTCTGAGTCCATGTAACATCTGGAACTTTAAATCATCTCGTTTATTCCTACATCTGTTGTGCATTTTATCCAATTCTACTGTCTGCTCTTTGTAAACACTCAAAACCCTGTAAAATTAAACAGATTAACCCCTTCAGTACCTTCAACAGAAGTCTGATGTTACACACGAAATCATCCGTCTCTGCTGCTCGGGTCAGAGGACACATTACCACGGCTTTGAAATGTCGAACAAAATTTGGCTCCTGTGCTCCGACCGCCGAGGACAAGAAAGAACATGTAACTCCTGGATCGATACGTTGAAGGACAGCACGCGATGACTGTTAAGAGGAGTGACATACAAACAGTAAATCTCTCCTGAAATCAAAGGTCAGACGGAGGCATGGCGGAGCTTAGAGATTATTTTTAACCCGAGTTAAAGTTGTGAAGAGAGGGGGGACGATGTCTCTGGAGAGGCTAATGCTAGCTTTCATGCGTTCATTTGAAGACAAATTCTACTTTGAAGCCTTTTTTTTCACACCAAGTGGCTAATTATTTAAGGATTCAGTAAGAGACGAGTAATATTAAAGACCTAAAGTAAGAATTTCTTCGTTAGTTGGTGTGTATTTTTGTGCATGTAGACATCGGCCAAATCATGCTTTGTTTAAGTAATCTTATTTTTTTAGTGCACAAATTTCCAAATAAACCTCGTCATTTTTTATTCCGCTGCAAAAGAAGCACACACCTCTCACTCAGTTCTGCACCAGCAGCTCAGGCAGCCATTGTACACGGAGTAGTGCAGTCTACACAAGGACCCAGAAGCTTCATTACGCTACCCGGTCTCATCGCACTTACACCCAGCCAGAAAAAGCAGGCACCGTGTTGTTCTGCGCGGCTCCGCTTGCCAACTTGTCCACATGTCCTGGGCAGGGCTGGAGTGGGGCGCAAGCCTGCACAGAGAGACGCTTAACCGCCTCAGCAGGAGCATCAGGAGCGCAAGTCTGCTAGCTGTCCCTGCGCATATGGCCCTGTTTTTCATTTTCTGGGGTGTAAACAGAGGAAAGGAGACAAGAGAAGGAGATGGTGAATGGGTTGAGGAGGAAATGGCAGAGAGGCAGAAGGACAGGATACAAATAAGGGAGAAGTCCAGACAGAGAGACAGAGGTGGAAAAACTAAAGTAGCAGGGATTGAGTAATTGAAGGAGATAGAGAGAAAAGGGTTGAGTGAGTGTGAAATGCGAGGAAGAGAGTTTAATTTGTTTTTTTCGGTGGTGTCGTGCTGCCACAGAAAATGTGTTTACCAGCCCCTACTTTGCCATTAGTGACACTCCGACGCTCCTGTAGAAGAAACCAAATAGGTTCATAACTGCCTCATGTATCCTCCAAATGTCCCCATAGCTCTCCGTCTGTTGGACTGTGTCTGTCCGTATGTCTCCTCTTCTCACTTCATCCATCCCTTATCTGTCTCGCTCTGTGTCTCTTTTTTCTCTCTCTTTTTGTCTGTTCCCTCCTTGTTCTTAGTCCTTCTCTAAGTTTGAAGCACTGCCTGTTGTAGTGATAGAAAGGCTGACCTAGATGTGCCACGATGCAATGAAGGGGGGTGGGCGGATGGAGGGAATGCAAATGAGAGCGAGATGGACTAGTACAGTGAGTGCGTCCCACTTCAGGGCCGCTGCAGTTTGACGGATATGGCCGCACAAGTTGCCTCCATGAGAGTCTCCAGAGGATTCACCCAATTCATGTTCAACAACTTTCTAACTTACCATGACTATGGTCATGTAGAATAAGGGACTAATAAGTAATGTTTGAGTCAAGACTGAACTAACCGAGACCAAGACAAACCCAGGACCAGAGTGCTCCGAGATTGAGACAAGACCAAGACATTTAGGGATCGATACTGAGTCAAGATCAAGACTAAAGCAGGGCGAGACCAAGACCAAGGCAGGACGAGACAGAGACAAGACCAAGGACAAGGACAAGACATTTAGGAATCAAGAACGAGACATTTAGGGAATCGATACTGAGTCAAGACAGAAACCAAGGCAGGACGAGACAGAGACAAGACCAAGACGAGAACGAGACCGAGACAAGACCAAGACCAAGGCAGGACGAGACAGAGACAAGACCAAGACAAGACCAAATCAGGGCTAGACCGAGACCAGACCGAGACCTTAAATATCAATGAAATATCCTCAACTTGTGTGCATCACTTAGAGTCTAGACCGTAACACCAGGAATGTTGCGTCTGTAACTGGGGGAAACAAATCAAACAACAAATGAACTAAAGTTATTGGTTCTTTTAGAAAGAGACGTCTTTCTTCCTGTCTGAGACCGAGACAAGACCGAGTAAAAATGCTTTCGATTCTGAGACAAGACCGAGACATTCAAAAAGTGGTCTTGGAGTACTACAACACTACTTATTAGTGCTCAATAATGAATAATAAACAACTAGTATGCTAATTAGTATTATGCTAATAAAGCATCTAGTTAATGGGGAATATTGAGCGTAGCTGACGGACTCAGAGCGTAGAGGGAGCACGGAGGAGCAGTACATGAAAACAGACACTTTTTTAGCTATTGTGAACGTACAAAAGTAGGTACATAGATTAAATATACATAATATGGGCTCTTAAGGATGAAAACAGGCTGATGGGAACGTCTTAGCTTTTCAGGTATTTGTTCAAAAACAAAGGCATTAGAAATGTTCACGTCTTTCATAGCAATCCATCATCGCCGTTTAATCAGAAGACCTATTTTACAGATCTCTTGCACTGAGAAAAGTTAGAGAATCAACAAAGTTATTAGGCTGGATCCTTTGAAGGAAATAAATGTCAAGGGGAAGATTTTGTTGCCATCCAATTATAGTTATAGTTATATAATTATACTTCACTTGGGTCCGAGGTTTAATGTTGAGTTTAACATATTTTAACGGCCCATCTAGGGACGGGCATTTCAAATTAGCTTAAGATATAAATGCTATAGTGTGCTGCGACGCTTCACACTTGTCCCTATATAAATAAAATAACATCCTGGTGTCAAACCTGCCCCAGGGCGAGACAAAAAATACTAAATAATATTCTAACAGCTCAATATCAGATGGACTGACAGATACAGGTACGACAGATTGAATCCATGGGTCAGTACACAGAGAGAGGGGGACCGAAGTGTAGTCGGAGGTCTTTTTTGAGTCAACATTACCCCGTGCTTTGTTGACTTAAAAGTGTTGACTTTAAGAGATGGGAAAGAGAAAGACGACAGAGGAGGAAATTAAATCTAGTGAGAAAATATTAAACAAAAAAAATCAGTTCAGTGTTTTGTGTCACCATCTGTATACCTGCATGTGTGTGAGAAGAACATGAAGCTGTGTCCTTACAGTTAGTGTGTGTGTGTGTGTGTGTGGGGGGGGGGGGGGGGTCTGTGTGTGCCTTGGGAGCAGCTTGTGAATGGGAGGATTTAGGGGGGAAAAGTTGGAGCAGAAAGCTGCTGGAGGTAATCTTGTGGCCTACAGCTGATAACAGCTTTCCACCTGGAGCTTCTTAACAGACTGCTGGACCACCATCAATCAACCACATGTCCTCCAGAGAGAGAGAGAGATAAACTTTTATTAAGGAGTAATGAGTTTTCAAAATGAGAAGACTATGTAACAGCGCTGTTAATCAGAAACATGCATATAATTGAATATTTTTACAAACGTGTGCTCCACCATTTTTTATACCAAAGGGGCAAGCCATTGATTCACATTTCAAAGAGAGTGAACGACTATAGAAAGTACCACACAGCCGGTTGGAAATAGCTCTACAAGGCTTTCTTTTGTTGCACTCAAGGGAGCCTGAAAATATTACTTGAAGTGACATCCCCGGAGTATCTCAGCTTGGGCTTGGAAATTAAAGTCTTTAGAAAAATCGTCTGTGTCATAAATTGGCTGTGTTAGGGAAAAAATTAGAGTCCATCTTGAGCTTTGCCGCTCTGATTATATATAAGAATCTGCGGTAACACTTTATATTGAGGTGCTTGTAATAAGCATTAATAAGAGGTAATAAATCACTTACAAGTCACTTATAAGACCTTATTAGATTCTTATTAACACAAATAAGACTATATAAGTGTTAATATAGGCATAATTAACACATTTTTATGTCTTATAATACACTTATAGGCTCTTATTAGAAACGTACTGAGAGGTTTATTAACATTAATAAGACTTCATGAATGTTAATTAAACTATAAATTAATTTATAATTGGCTTATAAGATATTAACACAAAGAAACTTGTTTATAGACCACTTATCAACATTCATAAGATGTTTATTGACATTAATAAGACTTTATTAGGTTCATATTAATGCCTTATAAAAGGTTAATAAATACTTTATTATGCACTTAAGAGTTAATGAAGCACCTCTGCAGGTGCTGGATCTAAAATGGGAACACTATTTCTAAAGATGAATAAATAGTTTATTATGCACTCATTAACATCTCAGTGGGAACAGGGTCCAACTTTCAAGTAAACGCAGAAACAAAATGGAGGTCTATTGAACTTCCACACAAAAAATGCTACAAATACAAGTATTATCTTTAACGTTAACTGTAAACAACATTATGATAACATTAGCTGTGTCATAGCTACCAACATATCTGATCAAATTCAGGGGGCGAGATTGCTATAACCTCAAGTTACTTATACATTTTTTATTATTATTTATCTAACCAGAGAGCTTTTTTTTCAATCTCAAAGGGCATCATATGGGCTCTTTAATTAATAAAGTGTGCACATGAAATAAAACAAACATTTGAAGTGTCTAAGCCCAGTCTTTTTCATTGGGGTTCAATCCAGGTGTGTGTTTCTGTTTAGTCTGTGCTCTATGAAGTAGCGAAGGAAGTTCTTCCTTAGAAGAAACAGTCTTCTTAATCCCACTTGAGGTCTCGAAGGTTGGGCTCACTATCCAGTTAGCTGCTCGGCGTTCTATGGTGGATGTTCTTGTTGGTGGATGGTCTTCTGGATGAGCCCAAAATCCGCATTTTACCAAAACTGACCTACAGACAGGTCACACCACCCCTATAAAGATAAACATGCACGTCAGCATCAACACAGGCTTCATCTCAATTTAAGCACTTAACATTTAACACCAAGTATTAAAATAACATCTGTTGTTATTCACAATTTTCCATTAGCTCTGTTGTACTACAAAAAAGGTTAAATATTTTCTTTATCAATTTACTGTTGAGCTTTTTATTGATTAAAGAACATAGGACACTTTACTGTAATAACTGTACTATGAAACACTGAAGTTCTGTGTGAGAGACTCCACAAAAGAGAGTGAAATTAACAAGAGGGAAAACACTTTCCTCATAACTTGCATTAAACTATTCCTTACTCATTTACATACATACTGTGGCACCCTTCATGGTGTCAAACCTTTGCTCTTACGGATCACAAAAAGCCTGAATAAATACTACATTTTTCACAATACAAAAGCTAACTGATTAGCAGTGGCATATGACATTTTACATGTATCTTGTTAGCATCGCGGCTAACGCTAATTGCACAGGACTAGCCATTTTTCAATACACCTGTTAGCATCGAGGCTAACGCTAGCTTAACGGATAGCGGATCCAGCCTTGATCAACAGCCAATATTGTGTTGTTTTTTCAACCTACCACTCAGCAGAGATGCTATTCATCCATTTTTTATTATTATTTATCTGAACAGAGAGCTTTTTTTTCGGCGAGATTCCTCTCCCGCAGCCGCCCTGTCTCTCACCCACCCCTGAGACCGGGGGCCAGGGAGAGCAATCTCGCGCGAGATTCCTCTCCCGCAGCCGCCCTGTCTCTCACCCACCCCTGAGACCGGGGGCCAGGGAGAGCAATCTCGCGCGAGATTCCTCTCCCGCAGCCGCCCTGTCTCTCACCCACCCCTGAGACCGGGGGCCAGGGAGAGCAATCTCGCGCGAGATTCCTCTCCCGCAGCCGCCCTGTCTCTCACCCACCCCTGAGACCGGGGGCCAGGGAGAGCAATCTCGCGCGAGATTCCTCTCCCGCAGCCGCCCTGTCTCTCACCCACCCCTGAGACCGGGGGCCAGGGAGAGCAATCTCGCGCGAGATTCCTCTCCCGCAGCCGCCCTGTCTCTCACCCACCCCTGAGACCGGGGGCCAGGGAGAGCAATCTCGCGCGAGATTCCTCTCCCGCAGCCGCCCTGTCTCTCACCCACCCCTGAGACCGGGGGCCAGGGAGAGCAATCTCGCGCGAGATTCCTCTCCCGCAGCCGCCCTGTCTCTCACCCACCCCTGAGACCGGGGGCCAGGGAGAGCAATCTCGCGCGAGATTCCTCTCCCGCAGCCGCCCTGTCTCTCACCCACCCCTGAGACCGGGGGCCAGGGAGAGCAATCTCGCGCGAGATTCCTCTCCCGCAGCCGCCCTGTCTCTCACCCACCCCTGAGACCGGGGGCCAGGGAGAGCAATCTCGCGCGAGATTCCTCTCCCGCAGCCGCCCTGTCTCTCACCCACCCCTGAGACCGGGGGCCAGGGAGAGCAATCTCGCGCGAGATTCCTCTCCCGCAGCCGCCCTGTCTCTCACCCACCCCTGAGACCGGGGGCCAGGGAGAGCAATCTCGCGCGAGATTCCTCTCCCGCAGCCGCCCTGTCTCTCACCCACCCCTGAGACCGGGGGCCAGGGAGAGCAATCTCGCGCGAGATTCCTCTCCCGCAGCCGCCCTGTCTCTCACCCACCCCTGAGACCGGGGGCCAGGGAGAGCAATCTCGCGCGAGATTCCTCTCCCGCAGCCGCCCTGTCTCTCACCCACCCCTGAGACCGGGGGCCAGGGAGAGCAATCTCGCGCGAGATTCCTCTCCCGCAGCCGCCCTGTCTCTCACCCACCCCTGAGACCGGGGGCCAGGGAGAGCAATCTCGCGCGAGATTCCTCTCCCGCAGCCGCCCTGTCTCTCACCCACCCCTGAGACCGGGGGCCAGGGAGAGCAATCTCGCGCGAGATTCCTCTCCCGCAGCCGCCCTGTCTCTCACCCACCCCTGAGACCGGGGGCCAGGGAGAGCAATCTCGCGCGAGATTCCTCTCCCGCAGCCGCCCTGTCTCTCACCCACCCCTGAGACCGGGGGCCAGGGAGAGCAATCTCGCGCGAGATTCCTCTCCCGCAGCCGCCCTGTCTCTCACCCACCCCTGAGACCGGGGGCCAGGGAGAGCAATCTCGCGCGAGATTCCTCTCCCGCAGCCGCCCTGTCTCTCACCCACCCCTGAGACCGGGGGCCAGGGAGAGCAATCTCGCGCGAGATTCCTCTCCCGCAGCCGCCCTGTCTCTCACCCACCCCTGAGACCGGGGGCCAGGGAGAGCAATCTCGCGCGAGATTCCTCTCCCGCAGCCGCCCTGTCTCTCACCCACCCCTGAGACCGGGGGCCAGGGAGAGCAATCTCGCGCGAGATTCCTCTCCCGCAGCCGCCCTGTCTCTCACCCACCCCTGAGACCGGGGGCCAGGGAGAGCAATCTCGCGCGAGATTCCTCTCCCGCAGCCGCCCTGTCTCTCACCCACCCCTGAGACCGGGGGCCAGGGAGAGCAATCTCGCGCGAGATTCCTCTCCCGCAGCCGCCCTGTCTCTCACCCACCCCTGAGACCGGGGGCCAGGGAGAGCAATCTCGCGCGAGATTCCTCTCCCGCAGCCGCCCTGTCTCTCACCCACCCCTGAGACCGGGGGCCAGGGAGAGCAATCTCGCGCGAGATTCCTCTCCCGCAGCCGCCCTGTCTCTCACCCACCCCTGAGACCGGGGGCCAGGGAGAGCAATCTCGCGCGAGATTCCTCTCCCGCAGCCGCCCTGTCTCTCACCCACCCCTGAGACCGGGGGCCAGGGAGAGCAATCTCGCGCGAGATTCCTCTCCCGCAGCCGCCCTGTCTCTCACCCACCCCTGAGACCGGGGGCCAGGGAGAGCAATCTCGCGCGAGATTCCTCTCCCGCAGCCGCCCTGTCTCTCACCCACCCCTGAGACCGGGGGCCAGGGAGAGCAATCTCGCGCGAGATTCCTCTCCCGCAGCCGCCCTGTCTCTCACCCACCCCTGAGACCGGGGGCCAGGGAGAGCAATCTCGCGCGAGATTCCTCTCCCGCAGCCGCCCTGTCTCTCACCCACCCCTGAGACCGGGGGCCAGGGAGAGCAATCTCGCGCGAGATTCCTCTCCCGCAGCCGCCCTGTCTCTCACCCACCCCTGAGACCGGGGGCCAGGGAGAGCAATCTCGCGCGAGATTCCTCTCCCGCAGCCGCCCTGTCTCTCACCCACCCCTGAGACCGGGGGCCAGGGAGAGCAATCTCGCGCGAGATTCCTCTCCCGCAGCCGCCCTGTCTCTCACCCACCCCTGAGACCGGGGGCCAGGGAGAGCAATCTCGCGCGAGATTCCTCTCCCGCAGCCGCCCTGTCTCTCACCCACCCCTGAGACCGGGGGCCAGGGAGAGCAATCTCGCGCGAGATTCCTCTCCCGCAGCCGCCCTGTCTCTCACCCACCCCTGAGACCGGGGGCCAGGGAGAGCAATCTCGCGCGAGATTCCTCTCCCGCAGCCGCCCTGTCTCTCACCCACCCCTGAGACCGGGGGCCAGGGAGAGCAATCTCGCGCGAGATTCCTCTCCCGCAGCCGCCCTGTCTCTCACCCACCCCTGAGACCGGGGGCCAGGGAGAGCAATCTCGCGCGAGATTCCTCTCCCGCAGCCGCCCTGTCTCTCACCCACCCCTGAGACCGGGGGCCAGGGAGAGCAATCTCGCGCGAGATTCCTCTCCCGCAGCCGCCCTGTCTCTCACCCACCCCTGAGACCGGGGGCCAGGGAGAGCAATCTCGCGCGAGATTCCTCTCCCGCAGCCGCCCTGTCTCTCACCCACCCCTGAGACCGGGGGCCAGGGAGAGCAATCTCGCGCGAGATTCCTCTCCCGCAGCCGCCCTGTCTCTCACCCACCCCTGAGACCGGGGGCCAGGGAGAGCAATCTCGCGCGAGATTCCTCTCCCGCAGCCGCCCTGTCTCTCACCCACCCCTGAGACCGGGGGCCAGGGAGAGCAATCTCGCGCGAGATTCCTCTCCCGCAGCCGCCCTGTCTCTCACCCACCCCTGAGACCGGGGGCCAGGGAGAGCAATCTCGCGCGAGATTCCTCTCCCGCAGCCGCCCTGTCTCTCACCCACCCCTGAGACCGGGGGCCAGGGAGAGCAATCTCGCGCGAGATTCCTCTCCCGCAGCCGCCCTGTCTCTCACCCACCCCTGAGACCGGGGGCCAGGGAGAGCAATCTCGCGCGAGATTCCTCTCCCGCAGCCGCCCTGTCTCTCACCCACCCCTGAGACCGGGGGCCAGGGAGAGCAATCTCGCGCGAGATTCCTCTCCCGCAGCCGCCCTGTCTCTCACCCACCCCTGAGACCGGGGGCCAGGGAGAGCAATCTCGCGCGAGATTCCTCTCCCGCAGCCGCCCTGTCTCTCACCCACCCCTGAGACCGGGGGCCAGGGAGAGCAATCTCGCGCGAGATTCCTCTCCCGCAGCCGCCCTGTCTCTCACCCACCCCTGAGACCGGGGGCCAGGGAGAGCAATCTCGCGCGAGATTCCTCTCCCGCAGCCGCCCTGTCTCTCACCCACCCCTGAGACCGGGGGCCAGGGAGAGCAATCTCGCGCGAGATTCCTCTCCCGCAGCCGCCCTGTCTCTCACCCACCCCTGAGACCGGGGGCCAGGGAGAGCAATCTCGCGCGAGATTCCTCTCCCGCAGCCGCCCTGTCTCTCACCCACCCCTGAGACCGGGGGCCAGGGAGAGCAATCTCGCGCGAGATTCCTCTCCCGCAGCCGCCCTGTCTCTCACCCACCCCTGAGACCGGGGGCCAGGGAGAGCAATCTCGCGCGAGATTCCTCTCCCGCAGCCGCCCTGTCTCTCACCCACCCCTGAGACCGGGGGCCAGGGAGAGCAATCTCGCGCGAGATTCCTCTCCCGCAGCCGCCCTGTCTCTCACCCACCCCTGAGACCGGGGGCCAGGGAGAGCAATCTCGCGCGAGATTCCTCTCCCGCAGCCGCCCTGTCTCTCACCCACCCCTGAGACCGGGGGCCAGGGAGAGCAATCTCGCGCGAGATTCCTCTCCCGCAGCCGCCCTGTCTCTCACCCACCCCTGAGACCGGGGGCCAGGGAGAGCAATCTCGCGCGAGATTCCTCTCCCGCAGCCGCCCTGTCTCTCACCCACCCCTGAGACCGGGGGCCAGGGAGAGCAATCTCGCGCGAGATTCCTCTCCCGCAGCCGCCCTGTCTCTCACCCACCCCTGAGACCGGGGGCCAGGGAGAGCAATCTCGCGCGAGATTCCTCTCCCGCAGCCGCCCTGTCTCTCACCCACCCCTGAGACCGGGGGCCAGGGAGAGCAATCTCGCGCGAGATTCCTCTCCCGCAGCCGCCCTGTCTCTCACCCACCCCTGAGACCGGGGGCCAGATCTTTCCCTCTTTCCCTCTTTCCCTCTTTCCCTCTTTCCCTCTTTCCCTCTTTCCCTCTTTCCCTCTTTCCCTCTTTCCCTCTTTCCCTCTTTCCCTCTTTCCCTCTTTCCCTCTTTCCCTCTTTCCCTCTTTCCCTCTTTCCCTCTTTCCCTCTTCTCTACCGTGCAAAGCATGAAAAAGCCAGAAAACAAAAGCAGGAAAAACAGCAAATTATACAAAAGACAAAAATTTATGATTTTATTGCAGATTTTGTACATTTCTGCAACAAAGCAAATCAACTTTGTTGCTAGTCCTGTACAAGACTCTAATCACTATTTAACTAACACGCTAGCATTTAAAGGGTTACAATCCTGAAAACAATTGAATGTTTGGTAGTTTTGAACAAGTTGAAAGTTGTTTAACTTCACAGCAGAAAAATATGAATACATTTGAGGAGGGCACAAGGGTTCTAGCAGTGATGTTGTCTTACCTTGATATACTGTAGAAGAAGCTTGTCACAAGGCAGGATATTGCTTTCCACTGTGGCGGCGAGAATCACAAAGAACTCCAAACACTTCCCTGTCAATTCAATTAGAATGATTACAGCCAAAACCAAAAAATGCCATTGGAAAAACATCAGTGATTAACGTATAAGACAGACGAGGCATCAAAGATATATTCCAATACAGTTTAATTCATGATACACCACAAAGCATTATCTCTGTCTTGAAATAAAACATGACACTAAATATGTTCGTAAATTTACAAATTCAATCTCATTTTAGATTTTTCTTTTTTGCGTGGCCCTAATCCTTCGTCATACACTTGTACATCATAAAAATGGGTTTTTCATGAAAGACACACCTTCTCATAGACTGAAAGGGAAGGTCTGCAGTCGTATTTCTTGTGCAGGTCCAGGAGCTGACGGAGGTGAGACACCAGGGACTTGAGACTCTCCACCTCTTTGGAATCATAATTATCCTCCTTAAAAAGAACAAAATTAAAACAAAGGTCAGGGTAGGCTATAGGGCTGTGCAAGTAAGTGCAGTTACATCGTTATCCCAATGAAAGGATTTGCAACAATCACATTGCTGTCGTCAGAATAAAATTTTATTTATGCAGACAAGCAATGCTTTCATTCAGCATGTGTACATTTAACTGTGATTGGTTCGGACTAGACTATGTGGTTATATGTCAGTTGCAAGTTTAAATTATGTAAACCAAATTTTGCATAATATGTGACCTTTAAGTTGTAGACACAGAGCTGGCCATAACAATTTTGGTTGACCCTTATATTGCAGACAGTATTCATAAATATAAAGATGTGTGCCAGTCCAACAGAATTCCTTTATTTTAAAAATAAAAACTCTATTTCTTATAAATACAAATAACTAGTGTAACAGAACTAACAACATCAAACAGGGCAGGGAGCAAAAATTGTCCCAGACGGCCCAGGGATGGCTTTAAATGTTTTATGACTGCATCTGGAGAGAGAAGATGAGTATTTGTGAAACAATGGGCATTTTATAATATAGTGCAAACACAACACAAAATGAAGAAACATCCAAACATTGCATCCAAATAAAGTTAAGTACCTGTTCTCGGGCAAACCCTCTGTGAAGCATCTGACGACGACAGAAGAAATAAGCTCTCTTCGACTATTGTTGAGAAACAAAAGAAAAACAAAGGCCGCTTAGTATGTTAAAACTTTTATCACATTCTTAAGTATTGAGGAGGCAAGGAAAGCAAAAACAAGATCTACACAACAAGAAGCTCCCATTTAAAGGATTTATTAAGTGATGTTTCGAGCCAACTGAGGACGAGGATGTTGGCACTGTGGCGTCTTGGTGTGCGAAATCTGAAGGAGTAAAATATGTTACTTAATGTGAAGAAATCTTTACATTTAATGCATGCAAGAGCCATTTACCACTGTAATAAATGTTTATTGCTTACCATATTTATTTTTGTCTGGACGAGACAGAAGACTGAAGACACATCCACAGAGTAACAAACAGTCATCGAGGCAGAAATCGTATTTGCAGTGAGTTGGTCTGAAAAATCAGAAAGCTTTATGTTGAGCTCAGGACAGCCTTGTGAAAATCACATATCACAGTTCTTTAAAAGCATTTGTACAAATACCTGATAGTCGTCTTGTGTACTCAGTGTAATCATCCTCATGCTGCTTTTTTCTTGGCTGTGAAACATATCATTATTTAAGTCCCATGTCTCTGTATAAGTCACAGCTGTATCATCACTGATACATACGCCACCATGGAGGCAGAGTCGCACTCTGTGGTTAGTTCAAAGTCATGAATGGCCCGATTGGGTGAATCATGACCAGGACGTGAAGGTCCCAAAGACTCAGTGTCCTTACCCAGACAAAAAGAAAACAACAAAAAGAGGCTCAAATACTTGTCCAGATGTGTATCACAGCTTCAATTAAGAGCAAAGAACTCACCTCACTGTCAAGAACATACAGGAGATTTCCCACCACCAACATCTTCCTCACTCCTTTAAAACATAGAAAGAGAAATTAAACATTCGTCACACAATCTTTTCCAACAGGCCTCTTAACTTTCATGTTGTGTTTCTATTAGTTATTCTCTCTTTAACCCATTAGAAATCAAAAAGTTTGTTTACAAAGCACTTATCAAACACCAACGCTAAAAAGTGCTTTACATAATGTACAAATCCCAACGATACACAAAAGGTCTCAATTAAACCCTGAAACAAAAATGCAGCAATAAATAATACATAAGGCTTTCACACTTGCAGAAAACTCCTGAAAAAGAGCCAAATTTCACAGATTGCACCCAGACTTTCTCCTGCCAGACCCCTAGTTTGCTCATTCTCTACCGTCAAAAGCAGGAAAAATGCCAGAAAACAAAAGCAGAAAAACAGCAAAATATTACAGATTTTGTGTGTACATTTTTTCCCACAAAGGTGTCCAGAGGGAATATCTGACAGTAAATATAATTACAGCCAAACCCAGTTTAAAATGCAGTCGAAAAAACATCAGTGATAAACGTACAAGATGGACAAGGCAGCAAGGATATCTTCCAATACAGTTTAATTCATGGATACACCTGCGAAAATAATTTTTCGTAATAAATGTAATAAAACAATAACTCACCAAGTGTTTGCATAGCCCAGACTGAAGATCACCACTGTACTGCAGCTCTTGATGTGGTAATCATTGCTCGAGCAGAAGTCTCTTGATTTGAGACTGGAGCTGAGTGTGTAGAGAGGTGGGATTAAAGTTCTGCTTATCAGAAAATAAAAAATAACCCTAACAGAAGAGGGTCTCTACTAAGCTCTTTCAAAGATCCTACATCCATTTTTTCTATGGCTGTGATGACAAAAAGAAAAATTAATGTTTCATTTGGTCAACAATAAGATAACGTTTGAAATGTGGAAAAACCCCTCTTTACATATATATCCCTGTTGACAAAAACACAACACATATTGGCCCTCACTTATCAAACGTACGTACGGCAGAAAAACGGGTGTACGTATTTTCCCTCGTATTTCTGTGTGAGGAGATGGTGGTACGTCTTCTCATCAACACTGGATGGTTTCTCTACCAAAGCCTAAAAAAGAAGAACCACATCTTTCTGTAGGTAATGAAATCCATTGGGATTATTACAGCTGGTGACATCATCAAAGCCATAGGTGAAATCAGACACATTTCATGGCCAGACACAGGCCTTCACTTGTAATGTGTCTTATAAAGACTCTTACCCTGGTGAGAAGGATTCTCTTGTGGGGGACTGTTAGGGACCAAGCAGTAAGGCACGAGACACAGGAGTAAGTTTAAAGAAAAGGTAGGTTTTTATTTGACCCAAAAATAGAAAACCAAGTTTACAAACCAAACAGGCCTTGTGATCCGTCTCCAAGGTGAACTCTTGAGCAAGAAGGTAGTACCGGAAGGAATCAAGGGCCCACTTGATAGCCAGTGCCTCCTTCTCCACCGTCAAATATCGAACCTTTCTGGGGAACAGTTTCCGGCTGATGTAGGCGACTGGATGCCGATCATCCTGAAGTAACACAGCTCCCAAAGCCCTGTCAGAAGCATCAGTTTGCAGAAAAAATCTTCATCAAAGTTTGGGCTGTACAGAAGAGGTTGCTTAGTTAGTAACTGCTGGATATCACTGAAAGCTGCCGCCTCTGTCCACTGGATCTGATTGGGACTCCGGGATCTAGTCAAGTCTGGGAGAAGCGCTGCCCTGTTGGAGAAATTGGGTATGAAGTGGTGACAGAAGCCCGAGAGCCCGAAAAAGATCAGCGCTGCTTCCTCGTTTGTGGCAGGGGACAGGACTCGATGGCCTGGATTTTGTTGACCTGAGGGCGTACAACCCCATTGCAGATGACGTGGCCTAGGTACTTTGTTTCTGCAGCAGCAAAGATGCACTTCGTTAGGTTGATAGTCAGCCCGGCAGAATGAAGGCGATCCAAGACAGCTTGCAGGTGTTCCTCCCACGTGTTACTGTAAATGACAATGTCATCTAAATATGCTGCAGCAAAACCAGAGAAATAACAAATTACCTGGGGTCTCATTTATAAAAGAGTGCGTAGAAGCCATACTAAACATGTATGTGCGCCAAAAACCCGGAAATGGCGTGCGCACAAAATGATTCAGATTTATAAAACCGTTCGTACGCACACCTGCACGCAATGTTCCCTTGATAAATCACGATCCACCTGGAAATGTGCGCACGTAGATTAGTCCGCCCTCTACACGCCCACAATCAACCATAAACGGTCAATGCAAAGCAGCTCGTGAATGAAGCATACAAACGAGGGGGCAGATCAAAGGTTTCCAGCGCTGGATCGTGGCGAAACCTGGAAGTTTAGACGAAGAAACGAAACTTTCTGACCCAGAAACGGAGGAGTTTGTGAATGAAGTGAAGGATAAAATGGACATATCGATAGTTTACTGCAGCAGGAGGATCACAAACTTAAGACAAATCAGAGAATGACACCACATTGCTGCTGCATTCACGCTGTCCTCCTACAGCGCCAAAACAGCCACAGTTCATCATTAGGCACGAGTATATCTGCAATGTTTACGGGACCCACACTGACTTCATATTGTCAGAGTGCTCACGTTAGTCAGCAGTCTCCCTCACTATATCATATTAGTAATCAAAAGTTTGATCAACGAACAAAAACGTTTGATTGTTGGTCCCTTTTTTTCGTGGGAAACTTTGTCTGCTCTGTGACTAATTCTGAGGATATATAGGCCAAATGATCCAGTCAGAGATGCCCCGACTTAATGTCCACACTTGAATTATTTACGAATTAAGTACGTGCAGGAATAGGTTATCAAACAGAGAAATGAAATTAATGTACCTGAAATCAATGCAGTACCTTATGCTTCCATTCTTCTTTGGTACAAGCACCATTGGATTACACCACTAGCTCTTTGAAGCCTTGATGATCCCCAGGGAAGGCATCAGGTTAATCTCCCTTCTCAGTGAGGCCAGCAGGCACTCAGGGATCCTGTAACTTAAACTTCTCACAGAAGCACCTTCTCTAACAACAGTGTCATGTTCAACAATATTTGTTCTCCCAGGATTCTCCTGGAAAACATCTGAATTACAGATAGATCTCACCTGAAGCCGTTGGCCATCACTTCTGTTTTTCTTTCAGGTCGCTGCACCCACTCTTGTAAGAGATCTATGTGAAGTACCCTACTGAAGCTTGAGTGCCTTGGTGTCAATACCTGGTAACTGGCTGGCCTAAGTTTCTTTAGGATTTTGAACAGTCCTTGCCATTTAGCCAACAGTTTGTTAGCACCAGCATTTTCTGTCCTGGGTCGAAGAATCTCTGCCTGGCTGGCTTGTCGTACCAGGACTTTTGTTGCTGCTGGGCGTCCGCCACGTGCGATTGGGCCAGCTCACCCATTTTCTCCAGCTGCTCTCTCATCTGGATGACATAGGATACAACGTTAACAGACCCCACCCTCCCCTTGCCCCCTCCCAAAACTCTCAACAGTGCCAACGACCCCCGAACTTCATGTCTATACAAAAGTTCAAAAGGACAGAAACCAGTGGAGGATTGGGGTACTTCTCTCTATGCAAAAAAGGAGGTATGGCAGCCATTGATCCCAGTCTGTACCACTGTTGTTTAGCAACCTCCGGAGCATCTGTTTCAGGGTCTGGTTAAAGCGCTCTGTTAGCATCATCCGTTTGAGGAACATATGGTGTAGTCCTGAGGCTCCTGATACCCAGTAACTGGTACACCTGTTTCAGCAGAGTAGACATCAAGTTAGTTCCCTGATCAGTTAATATTTCACAAGGGAAGCCCGCCCTTGAATAGAACTGTACCAAACAGAAAGCATGGATGGATTTTAGTGGAAAGACTTCTGGATACTTGGTAGCAAAGTCTGTTATAACCTATTATCCAACATATTATCAAAACAAGATATGCAATGCCACAGATACAAGAAAAATGTTTTCTGCTTTTAACTCACTGCTTCAACCACCTCCTATCTGTTCACACCAGACATGTTTGCCTCGTATTTTACTGAAAAGGTTGCAACCATCAGTAACCAGTTTTCTGAGCCTGACCAACTCAGCCCAAAGGCACCAACCAAAAGTGCCTCACTCAACTCATTCTCCTCTCTCACTGAGGATGAAGTATCTAAGCTTGTGCTAGACTCTCGGCCCACCACCTGTCCTCTGGACCCAATACCATCAAGCCTCCTGCAGACCATTTCCTCTCCGCTTAATGCTGCACTTAAGCATAACATCAACTCAACGGCTGTGTTCCCCACCGCATTCAAGCAAGCTCGGGTCACCCCTCTGCTCAAAAAACCGACACTAAACCGAGCCCAGGTTGAAAACTACAGACCGGTTTCTCTTCTGCCCTGTCTGTCAAAATTACTTTAGCGCACAGTCTTTAAGCAAGTCTCCGAGTTCCTGTCCAGAAATGATCTGTTTGACCCAAATCAGTCAGGCTTTAAGCGGGGCCACTCTACTGAAACTGCACTACTGTCAGTAACAGAATCGCTACGAGCTGCCAGTCAGTCCTCAGTTCTATTACTGCTAGACCTGTCTGCTGCCTTTGACACAGTCAACCATCAAATCCTCCTATTCACGCTCTCTGAACTTGGCATCTCAGGATCTGCCCTCTGCTGGTTCGTGTCCTACCTCTCTGGACGATCCTTTAGAGTGTTGTGGAAGGGAGAAGTGTACAAAGCGCACAAAAACGGCTCCTCCTTACTTTAACTCTCTCATCCAGGTCTACACTCCCTCCAGCCCACTACGCTCTGCCAATGAAAGGCGTCTGATCCAACCTTCACAACAGGGTCCTAAGTCTCTGACTAGACTCTTCTCTGTTGCCCCCCGGTGGTGGAATGAACTTCCAAACTCCATTTGATCTGCAGAGTCCCTCTGCACCTTTAAGAAAAAGCTAAAGACCCAGCTCTTTCATGAATATCTACTAACTTAATGATGATGTTTCGATATCATTGATGATGATGATGGTTGTCACGATGACTTATAAGATGGTTTCCATACTGATTAGAGCTCTCAAGAACTGCTGTCAATGTTGTGCTTTGCAAACCTGAGCAACATGTCTGCGCAGGCCAGGCCAGTGGAAATGGTTTTTAATGTGAGCTGTGGTTTTGTGGGCCCAGGTGGCCAGCCCAGGGAACTGAGTGCCCCAAGGAAAGCTGCAACGCTGACTCTTGTTGACGATAGAGGATGCCATTTTGCAGGATATACTCATCACTTATGATGTCCAACTCAACTTCCGGCTCCTTCTCCTTTGCTTTCTGGAAAAGAGAGACCAAAGACGGATTAGTTTTCTGCATATCACTTATATTGTGAACTGCCCTTCAAACCCTAGTGGTAACTCTGGCTCAGTGCTGGTTGGTGGTGTCATCACTGTCTTTTGGAATTTCTTGTGCCTTCTCTGAGACTCCGAGACTTCCCAGGTGTGGTCTCCAACTCCTCATTGCAAAGGAGCTCATTGGATTGCATGGCCTGCATTCTGTTTACCACAGCATTACACTTTCTGCTTTGCAGCAGCATCAAGAGGCAGATTATCAGCAACCCCAATGTTCAAAAGGTAAGTTTGACCTTTTACCTTAATGTAGATGTCAGCTGTTGGATAAGGCTTCTCGTCTTAATGAACACAACAGATAAGGATGGTGTCACTGCTGCTGACAATGTTGGGTGGTACAAACTTCCTGTGTACCAGTGTCTAATCACTCCCAGAGTCAAGCAAGGCCCTAAGAATGGTTCCATTAACTTCAATGTTTTGCATTTGAATAAAAAAGTTATTTTTAAGCACATTTGTGTCATCATAGCCAAGATGAGTTCAGTATGGCCTTCATGTCCACTTAGATAAAAAAAAATAGCTTTTTGCTAGAGGGTTTTGTTGGCCTGCTAGCTGGCTGGCCCCTCCGACATGGGAGGCTTACCCGCACTGGATGCTTCCCCGTGTTGGAACTGTTGGGCTGGTTTGTGGCTGTCCTTTGTCATCCTCCATGCATTGTAGCTCCATGGTTGACCATTTTTCCGTGCAGCCACAAAGACATCGGCCAGCTTGGTAGCCCCCGTTGCCGAATCTGTGTCATGCTCTTTGATTGATACCTGAAGCTCAGGGGACAACATTCTCAAATATTGTTGTAGGATGGTTATTTCACTTACTTCTTGGATGCTTTTACCTTTTGGCTGGATCCATTTCCCAAAGAGCTCCTTGAGCATCACATACAACTCTTTAGGGCTCTCATAAGGATTGACGTCCAGGGAGCAGAATCTTTGCCTGTAAATCTCAGGATTAATGTAATTTTTAGCAAGAATGGCAGACTTTACCCATTCATAATTGAGAGAGTCATCAATGTCCATATGCACACAAGTACCTCTAGTTTACAAACCAAATTATAAGAACTAGGCCTATAAAAGAGGTCAACTTAATATAACTTTAAATCAACAAGATGTCAATTAAGGTATGGACTCAAAAAACAGACCTGATGTCTGAATGAAGGTTTCCATTTCTTCACAGACCACCAGAAACTGTCCGTCCAGGTAAACATCAATGGCATCCACTTCAGTTTCTGAAATGCAAAGTATGTGACTCATCAGAATCCTATAGAATCAGTTAAATTAATTATTTTCAATAAGTATACAGAGGAGCAGAGATTGCGATATCTGGTTAAATTGTCTGATTTGTGTATTTATTTTCTCTGGTACCATAGCTGTCTGTCTTTTCAATCTTTGACCTGGCGCTTTGCATTGTGGGAAACAGTCAGCGAAGACTGGTCTGATGATCTACTGAATAGTTTGCCAGAGAAATCAGTACGTACTTAAGTATAGTAGATGTTTCAAAAACAGTCTGAGAATTTGTTGAACCTTCTTTCTGATACAGGCCCCTGACAGATAGCAAACAGTGAGTCAGAGACGAGAATAACTTACTGAGATGACCAGAAGCAGCAGGATGGTTTGATAACTCTGATCGAAACAGGATAACCATTTTATCAGCAACAACAATACTCCAGTTTGAACCACTGGAGGAGGAGAGACTGGGATCTGCCTGTATCTGAAAACCCCCCCCCCAGCAGTTCCACACTTACAAATTGGCACACCAGTGTTCACATTGATTGATTGGACTTTGTCAGAAAAAGTCTGAGTCCCTGCAGACCGAAGCTTGGAATTTTCCACATCGCTAGATACATGGAAAGAAATGTCAATCTCAATGTTTGTAAAGTAGTTAGCACAACTGTCTAGGAAAGTTGTAGAAAGGCAACTCAGCAAATGAAGATTTTCCAAGGTGAGTATACAGTGATTAAACCAACACGTGTTAACTTAACAAAACAACAAAAGTTCAATGTAAATAAGGCAACTTACTTCGTGATTAAATCAGACTAAGAAACATGTTAAAGGCAGCACGTCCTCACCTCTCCTCATGCAAGAGCACATGTCTCCTGGCTTTATAGATGGCCCCATTAACAAAATGGCTGCAGCTGGGTGCAGCACAAGTCAAGTAGTGGGTTTACACTTTTCTCTTAAAGCAAAGAAATCTACATAAACCCTTAAATTAACCTCGGATCATTTACTCAACTAAATTAACTTTAAATAATTAAATTACATTCTACCAGTATCTCAAACATGAAAGAAATTATTAGAAAGAAAACATTTCTCAGAAATAAAACCCCTTCAAAATGGTCTGCCCCAGTGATGTCAGCGATGACATCATCAATCTGATAAATACCCAGGAAGTGCTGCGCTAGCCGCTTTTAGCTGCATGGAACCACATGGGAAACTGAACAAAAGAACAAACAGAGGTGAGTATGGATAAGACAATCAATGATGTTTTGCAGTTCCAGAAACTAAATAAAAATGACTGAACTAAGTCAAGACTGTATGTTTGCTTTAAGTTAATTTATACTTTGATGTGAACTGTAACTTATTGCTAACACAAACAAATCCGGGATAGTAGTAAGTGCTGCAATGTTACACAAGCAAAAATAAATTAAAGCTAAATACACAACTGTAATTAATGTGATTTGATATTAAATAAAGACTTAAGTGACAAGTGGTGATTAAGAGAAGAGCTTCTCACCCACTTTGTCACATTGTTGTGTCAAGTTTTCTATGTGCTGATTCAGCTGACTGTAAACTCCCCTAAGTGTTACCACAGGGCGAGGGTTGCAGGAAGAGAGAAACCCTGAGGTCTTACTGGGCGCTGCCATATTTTGTGTCTGTGCTCAGTTCACTCACAGAGTGAAGGATTATAGGGGGATCTGCCGGCTAAAAATGTTGTTACTCAGAGAGTATTACAAACAATTTACAGCTATATCTATGTTTTCTGTCTTTTGTAAATCTACAGACACTGAGGACGGCATAACAAAGGAACGTCAGCATCCTCCTGGTGATAGAAGATGAGGTCGTCCTGGAGCATCAGATCAAGCAGCATGGCATGAAGGACTATTGGTAGCATATGGTAGCTATGCTCATGGGTTTGCTGTGTGCAATTAACATTCACTACCAAAAGGAAGTACAGTATACATTTTAAGTCATACAGAAGAACCTATTGAATATCGGTTTATAAAGCTGTGAGGTCGGGAGTTTTCTGAAAGCTTCCAAGAAATATTTGGACATTGTCTCACAGATCATTTCTGAAATGTTTGTGTTACCACAGTAAGATCACCTCATTAAATGTGTAAATTACCTGATTTTACATGTTTATTGCATCTGAAAATACTGAGAAAAGTGACCGATAAATGCATCAAAAGAAGAACAACTGATTTTTTGCACATTCTTGGGTCGAAATGTTTTTACCAACAAGCGGTAAAAACATTTGTAAATGTTTAGATGTGCTATTTGATCTGATCTGCTATCAAAGGTTGAAGAACTAAAGTCGGTTGGTTTCTCTGATAAAACGAATAACCTGTAGAGATTATACCTTTTTTTTCTATTTGTATTTGAAAGGAAGTTGAAAGTTTCCACAAAAGCAAAGAGGATCACTAAAAATATATACGCTGAACTGATTTAAGTTGACTAAAATATAAATATATATATTACATTTAAATTGATTAATTCATTCAACTCAATATTTTAGATGGATTCAACTTTTGATAAAGTATTTTAACTTTGGATTTCAAGTCAAAATAAATTGAAAGAGCATTTTGCCTCAACTAGATAATGAGATCATTTCACAGGAACTGAGTTGTGTTCAAAAGTTTGTGAACTTAAAGGTCCCATATTCTGCTTTTTCTGGTTTTATATGCTCTTTAGTGTGTTTTCCAAGTATCCTGTGCATGTTTAGGCACATCTATGTGCAAAAATTCAAAGTCTGCGTAAACGCGGCTTCTCCTACCCCCTCCTGTTAGCTGCAGCATTAGCTGTATGTAACGCTCGGTTCTAGCCCCCCTCGAAAAAAAATTGCCAGTGTGACGTCATTGTCAGTGTGAGATCACTGATCTAAGCCCATTGGCTCGTTGTGGCAAGCCCAGCAGCTCATGTTGCACGCCCATTAACTTCTGTTAATTCCTTTTGTATTTTTGGTGTCCTCGTGTCAGCCCAAGAAAAGGGAGTGTTTTACTCACTGCATTTGTTAACTGTGCTTCAAGTTGTTGGAATGGCCCTTTTTAAGGATGGACTGCAGATTGTATTTAGAAGTGTTTCCGGTGGAGTGGAGAACAGCAAATGTTATTAATGTTTATGACGGTATATAAAGTGTTAGTCCATTTCTAATAAGAGCCTATAAGTGTCTTATAAGACATAATACATTTGCTAATTATGCCTATTTTAACACTTATATAGTCTTATTTGTGTTAATAAGAATCTAATAAGGTCTTATAAGTGACTTATTACCTGTTATTAATGCTTCTTACAAGCACCTTTAATATAAAGTGTTACCAAATCTGCTGCACATAAAGGCATGAATGGGCTTTAATTGAAATGATTGGTGGATCATATTGCTAATATAAACCCTTTGTTGTCGGTTTCACAGGGTTTAATAACTTTTAACGCTTTTTAAGTGTACAGATTTGAACTTTTTGAATTTTATTTATTAATCCTCTGAGAGAAATTCTGGTTTACACTCTGTTATTTTTGAGCCATGCTTCTCACACACACAGGCCAGAATCACACACATGCACATACAGGCCCCGAAGCAAAATCAATATCCACGCATTGCAATATATCCAATAGAGATGCAATATCCTGAATGTCTGCTGGGATAGATGTATGTATTGCTTGTCCCACCTCTCTCTGATGATTTGCTACCAATCAATCAACCAATCTTTATTCATTTAGCGCCAATTCATAATAAATTTTATCTCGAGACACTTTACAAAAAGAGCAAGTAAAAGACCTTACTCATTGTTTTATTCTTTACAAAGACCCAACTTTAATCCATCATGAAACAGAGGCAAGAAAGAACTTGAGCAGAACCAGACTTTTGTTGAACAGCCATCTTCTGGAAAGTGGGATAGAAGGAGATAATCATTTATTTCTGAAGACAATATTGTGGGTCTCTATTAGGTGAATTTTAATTATACATTGACCCCAACACCCTAACTGAACTTGAGCTGAAGTTTTCCTTTTATGGTAGGACTTCACATCTTGTTTCAGACAGGTGAACTCCAGGGTGCGCTGTTAAACTCTGATGTGGTTGCAGGTGCACTCAATGCTCATCCATGATACTGAGTGTATTTACATGTAGAGATAAAACACAGTCAGACCCAGAGAAAACAATGAGATACTGCTATAGAGTGTTAAATATGTAATGTGTAGCCTTCTCAAAATCTCATAAACAGACCGGACACATGCGATATACTGAGTCATTGAGTTGTGTGCTCGTATTATTAGACAAGTTTCCAACAACTTTGGTTCCCTTAAATAATCGTAATCTTCAATCGGTCTATATATATTGTCTGCAAACGTAGAATATCAGTGACAATGGTAGTCGTTTAACATTTTTAAACAACAACTCCCATAATCCAACACGGCTCCACAGCATCATTAAAGTTCATCTTTTGTTGTTGTTTTGATTGAGGGACCCCTACTGGCAGAAATAAAGTACTGTGCCTTTAAATCACAATGTCATTATTTTTTTTACTCTTATGCAACAGGGGGAAATGATGCATGCAGGAAAAAATGTATCCCAGAGTTCATCTGGATGCATGTGGTGGTACATCACATGGCCAAACTTTGCGCGAGTGTGAGTGTGCACATCTGTCCGTCTGTCTGTTCCGAACTAATGGGCCTTCAGCCCTTGCATTGCTGACAGAAAATCAATGACCTACTCGGTAGGCCCGATACTGCTACCTCTGTGCATAGGGAGAGTGAGACAGAGTGAGAGAGCGAGAGAGAGAGGGAGGGCGAGCGACAGACATGAAAGCTTGTGGACAGCTGACCCACTGTAAACACTATGGATTTATGTCTGTGGCTTATGACAGAGCTGTCACACATCTTCTTTCACTGAATCTTGATTTCCATTGTGGAGCTCTAATCTCCTCCAGCACTCACTGTTCGCAACACAAGCTCGTGGACTTTGACAACACACAGATTAGTACAACAGATGCACAATGCCATTTGCATTTCTGAAAAGCGTAAGGGCTACCGTTATGACCGTTCCACAACGGGGTCAGGTGAAGCAGATTACTCGGAACTTTAGAAAAGTCCTTGGAAACAAAACAGAAAGACCAAAATGAGGAGAGATCAACTGAATTAAACAGAACAAGTGCAGCTCGCATTCTGCCTCATGGCGCATTCTGGCAGTCAAATTAGTTTTTTTTTTTTCTTCTAGGAACGTGGGAGCTGTGTGAAATCTCCAGCAAAGGTGTGAGGACTCAAAGTTAAATTTGAATTTTAAGATAAGAAAAATTGAAACTTTAATGATCCCTGCAGGGGAATGAGCTTGGTGCAGGAGCAGAAGTAATATGATTCAACAGCAGAAAACGGCTATATAGGACATATTAAATAAGCAATAATGCATCAGGAGAAAATAGAAAAGAAAAATGCAATGAAATATATTATGAGCTAAGTATAGAACACGAGTCCGCTGAGCTTTCCTTATTGCATTTACTTACAGGTTTCACAGCGACGGAGTGTAACCTAAAATCGATTGTGACATCAGAAATATGCTTTATACAACATGTGAGCGTGGAGTGGAATTTAATTACCGAGGTTCAGAGTGGAGAAAACAGTCTCGCCACAAACACAGCTGCCAATTTGAGAGCTGTGCTGGAGCTGTCAATCACATCAGATGATCCTCATCGGCAGATGAAGAAGAAAAGGAAAAGTCCCTGAGAGCTGAACAAGAACTCCTTATGCTGATGAAGTCCTCGATGGGATAAAACTGGAACACTTCTTAAAAAAAGAAGGAAAAAAAGGTCTTGTGGGGATATTTCTTTCCAGAAAGAAGAAAGTTTAAAAAGTCGGTCGTCTCTCAACCGGAGGGTCAGGGGTCAGGTGTCCCATGTGTCTTTGGGCAAAACACCTAACCCCAAGTTGCTCCTGCTGCTTCGTCGGTGGTGTGTGAATGGGATTAGTTACTTATTTTTTAAGATATTTTTTGGGGCTTTTCGGGCCTTTATTGTAGAGATTGGACAGTGGATAGAGTCAGAAATCAGGGAAAGAAATAACAAGAGTAGGGAATGACGTGCGGGAAAGGTCGGATTCGGATAACATATCATTGTCCTGACTTAGATCTGCTCTGTCTGCTGTACAGATGCAAGAGTGGTATCAATTAATCCTCTTCTCACAACAAGAATGATCGGCATTTAATCGTTCTCTTCCAAGGTTAAGGCAATAAAAAAATAAGAAAATAAAGAGAAGTGACGATAACAAAACTGAACTGAACCGAGCACTATGAGATGAAGCAGAGGAAAGGATGGAGGTGCTTAATTCAGTGGACTAGATTAAAACAGGAGTTATTAAAGTTGCTGGGATATAAATAAATTACTAGACATTAAGCACAAAGAGTCACAACAAATGGCTCCCAAAAATACACAGATTTATTTGCTTTATGCATAAAAGAAGGCAACGTTTGGAGCCTGACCGGGCTCTTCATCAGGTGCTGTGATTTTTTTACGACTCAGCATCCTAAATAAACAGATGTGCGTGTGTTTGCTGACTACTAAAAAAAATCAACACAAGTCAAGGAGGAGACATCAAGGCGGGGCAGGAGAAGAATGAAATCAGGCAACGTTCAGGAGGTCAGCGGACTCCCTCTGCAAGCTCTGCCTCTCACTACTCGCTGTGGAGTTCCCTGTGAAACGCTGGATCGCATGGTAATCTCACTTTAATACACAAATCCCCAACCCCAATCCAATCAAACCTAATACCCCCGCTGGGCCAGGCTGGGCAGAACCCATCTACCTCCCCGTCCTTCCTCACTGAACACTCACCGAATCACCCCTCATCTCTTAGAGTCTGAGTGTTATCGTCAACTGGAGAACGCGTATTCTAGGATTGTGTACAGGTGATTTGTACGAGAGAGGGTTTGCAAACCAAAAAGCTTTTTTGTGGAAATGACTCAGCCTTAAAGACAACCTGATTTTCATCCAGGGGATTTGACTGAAGTGACTGTAAACATCCAATTCTACAACATGCAGATCAAAAGATATTGAATTTATTCAAGAAGAAATCATGTAATCTTTTAGAACACACACACACAAAAAGGAAGAGAAATACAAATAGAGAGAGAGAGAGAGAGAGAGAGAAATATTGTGTGTGTGTGTTTGTGTGTGTGCGTGTAATGCCCAGCCGGCGGTGTTTAATGCTGTCCCAGAGGGTTTTAATCCAGATTATCAGGAGTATAAAGTCACTGAGTCTTCCTCTCAGCCTTGCGCTTACACACACACAAAAACACACACACACTTGCTCTGTTTTTCAATCCTTTTTAGACACACACACACACACACACACACACACACAAAGGGAGTCCCTGTTTTTAGATTATCCTCTAGGGGGTGCTGTGTATCCAGACAGGGAGCAGAGCAGTGTCTGGTTTGGTGTGTGATTTTTTTTTTTTTTTTTTTTTTAGAAGCAGACACACAGTCGCCTCACGGATGCAGCTCACCCTGCTGCGTAAGACCTCAGATCAGCTGCACTCCGCTTGACCTATTTCAATGTATTCACAGCGTTATTGTTGCCTCATTTGACATTTATATGAAGCCTTCCACCAAGAGGTTCTACCTTTAGTCTCACACAGCATGCATTAGACTGTCTGTATATCTTTCTGCTCTATCGACGGCCGTTTTTGGATAAAACCACACAGCTGTGTTTCCATCCACCTCCGAGGCAGCTGCTGCATCATTCACACACGGCGGTGTCATCTGCATATCATCCGTTTTGGTCTGGATTCATTTCAGATCTGATTAATCAGACTTCTGGAGATGGATGCTTGTGGCAGTGAAAGGCTGGTCTGTATGTGTTTCTTCATATTGACTCACTCGCTCACTCACGCTCTCCCCCCCGAGACAGGCCGTCTGATTGGATCACAACTCGTCATTTTCCACTCAAATAGACAACAAACGAATGCTACACGCGGCTAGCTGACCCGGCCTGGGAGGAGCTGTGGCCTTTCCTCCTGTTCTCTTGATATTATTATGTCTTTCCTGTTCCTTGTTGTCCCTTTAGATACAAACACACTTTTCCTCCACCTCTGACTGTCTTCTCCCTCCTCGCATGTTTCCTGTTGTGCTGTAAATTAGGCTGAAAATGGAGGATTAACCTCTGGAGATGAGAAACTTCCGCCATGCGAGCTCCTGTTCCCCCTTTTCTGCAAAAACAACACAGCATTACAATATTATTTACTGGAAGCGTCTAATTGGAATCAGCTGGAGAGCAGAGGGACTGGGTGGCCAAAGATTTTTTACGAGGCGTTGATGTTCAAAGATGGAAGATTACAGTCATTAAGACACGGTGGAGCAGAAGCTAGTGTGGTGTTTAAGTGGGGAGGGGATGCACAGGAAGTGTCCCCATGAGGGTTTTGGGAACTTACACGTACAGCTACAAAAGACTGCCACTCAAAGCAGTTCCACAAAAAGTGACATAGCTAATATGATGATGTAAATATCCCTTTATTTTTTAGCCAAAAATTGAAATTTTGCTCCAAGTATTTGGATTTGTGCTGCATTACATAATGTGTAAAGTCTTTAAATTGTTGTTTCTTTTGGGGATTTCCATCCCCTTTTTTACATCAGTGGTTCTCAACTGCTGGGTTGGGACCCAAAAGTGGGTCGCCAAGCTGCTTTCAATGGGTCGTGAATGTGAGACTGGGAAAAAAATGGCGTCAAAAAGTCTAAGAAACGCTTTTTCAGTGTTTGTATTGTTCTTTTTCTTTGTTCTGTCTCAGATTATGTACCATCTGATGTCCAAACTGGATCAAATACATTTGATTTGTTGAAAAATGGTGACGTAATGGTTTGGTAGTGATTTCTCTGTAAGATGATGGTGGTGGGTCCAGTTGATCACCACTGGTTGAGATGAACGCTTACTGCCGTTCACTGAGGTTTCTACCGACACAGGGATGAGGACCGTGTCCATGTTTGCTCTTCATTTAAACAATTACGAAGGAAGTCTTTTTAACGGCTGTTGGCGGCATCATTCGATTCTTTTCACAACACATTTTGTTTCCATTGCTTCTTCATACTGATCGGCTTAAATCAGAGGGTTAGGCCTTTGTTTGTTCCTGTCATTTCTTTCTTTCTCTGCACAGTGTTTTGAATACAATTGCATTACAGCCAGTTCCTCTCCCTACATGAACTGTATTCATGCATGTGACCGACGCCTGATGAAAAAGTATTACTACTTGACTGAAACCAGAACACTCACTGTCTACTGCCAACCGAACGTCCACATCAATGAACCAGTGTTTCTCAACTGGTGGGTCTGGACCCAAAAGTGGGTTGTGGAGACATTTTCAGTGGGTCGAAAATGTGTTCCTGGAAAAAACCTTGTGAAGTGCGTTTTAAACGTGTGTGTTTAATTCAGTTTCCTGCCTCCATTACATGAATTGAAGCGTCTACTGCACAATGTTTCATTAAATAAATCTGATTGGTTGAAAAATATCAGACATTCAGGAAGTGATTTCTCCCGGAGGAGTTGGTGTTGGGTCCTGAGGCTGGGCGAGTCGAGAACCACTGCTCCAAACTATGTTCTGCAACTGGTTTGTGTTTTCATATTCTTACGAGTTCAAACATACCTCTCGTGTTTGAACGCAACGTTTCCTGGTGTGGGTGTTAATATCAGTTAAATGCTTTTGAAAGTAGGGCAGGTATTTCTCATTATCTGCAGAAGCAAACCTTTGGCTAACAACACACAAACACAAAGACACACACACACACACACACACACACACACAAACACACACACACACAAACACACACACACACACACACACACACACAGTGCTCTCAGGTTATTACGGGCTGTCATTGTTTAATTCTTGCTCATTAAATGCTCCAGACAATGACAAAGCGCCTCAGTCTCTGACAGCCTCTTTGTTAACCCTCTCCCTCTTATCTCTATCCGCCTCCCATTCTCGCCCCTCTCCGCGCCGCTTTGTGTCTATTGTACGACACTCAAGGACGATTTGACGGCGCCCGAGCCACCACTTAAACATCCCTATTCATCTCAAACTAAAACCTGCGAGAGAAAGTGAGAGAGAGAGAGAGAGAGAGATAGAGAGGGAGGAAAAACCAACTTGTACTGTCTGGAGAACAATTTGCAAAAGCCTTGGAATGTCAGAGACCCCCCGCCACTTACTGGTAACATAAAACTCGCACTGATGGAGACAACGCTGATGGTGCTGGCGGCAGCTACAAGCTGTGATATAAGATGTCATAACCTTGCGTCCTTGGGCCGGGCTTTTTTAGAGCTATCAATCTGTTTGACCTTTATCCATGACTCAGGCCCGTCTCACACACTCAGACACTTTCTCGCTTTTTTCTTTTCACTCTCATCAGACCTGCCCTGACAATAATTGTTACAAAGAGTGTTGGAGAGTCTAGATGTGTGTGTGTGTGTGTGTGTGTGTGTGTGTGTGTGTGTGTCTGAAAGAAACTGACAAAGATGGAGAGACAGAGAGAGGCTGCCCCTGAGTGCATTCACGTAAGAACCCGAGGCCACCTGAGAGCGACGGAGCACAGAATAGTGAAGATGAGAGAAAATGAAGAGACAAAAGCACCTTCCCCTGGTGTAATTATGCTTTCATTTCATGGCCAAGTATCCACATGATGTGCCCTGCATGCAGAGGCGCTCATTAGAGTTAAAAATGTGAGAGACGTCTGCATGTAGAGTGCGAGTGCATGTAAAGAGAGGGCAGAAAATAACTTTAAAAGGTGTTAAAACCGAAAGGAAGTTCTTATTTCATTTATTTCAACTGTGAAGTCTGGCATCCCTGAGCTATGAAATGGACTGATTTTCTTTTGTTTTTGATTCTAAAATAAACCCACACTCAAACACTCAAACAAAAAAAGGTGTTTGTAAGTTAAATTTAAGTATTACAACAGTAATGTGCCTTGTTTTTCTTGCCAGCGACGGCCTCTTTTTCTTAAAAAGATCCCCTTGTTTTGTTCTTCTGGAGTGTTTGTACATCTCACTTTCAGATCACAAAAAAAGCCTCCCCCTGTGAAAACCCTGCAGCAAATAGAAACCCTCCCCCCCCCCTTCTCAAAGCATTACACAAAAATACAAACAAAGCTCAAAGTAAATCTGTTGAACTTAGAGTACTTCAGTGCAAAAGTTCCCCCCCCTGCATCCCCGCGAGCAGCAGCAGCAGCAGCAGCAGCATCCTGATGCTCGGATCAATGTTGCAACAAATAACAGTAATGTGTCTGACTGTGAGTGCTGTCGCGCCCTACCTGATGCACAGTCGAGGAGGAATGGGATGCTAATGTAGTTAAATCTGCACGCTCATTACTGCAGCGGGGACTCACTTCATTAACAGCCCCCTGCTAATGTGCCACTCTGGTTTTTGTGCTTTTGTCGGTGTGTGTGTGTTTGCCAATTTTTGTGTGTCAGACATTAAGAGGCAGCAGGAGAGACAGAAAGATTATCTTTTTTGTGGGAATAGATATCTGAGTTTTATCTTTTGTGCAGTTGTTTGAAATAACTGTGAAACCTCAGCGTTTTGTACATTCCTCTATACGTTGCATTCAAACTTAAAACGTATTGGACTTACTTTTATTACTAATTTTCATATGACTGATAAGGATTAAAGGTCACACATTATGCCAAATACACTTCACCATGGTTTTCAAACACTAATGTGTGTCCCTAGTCTGTCTACAAACCCTCCAATGATGAGAAAAGTCCATCCACTTTTCAGAAAATGTGTGCTGTTTGGAGATTTTCCCTTCATGACATCACAAAGGGCAGTAGCCCCTCCCCCAGGTGGGTGACACTCCCACAGCTAGGTGTTTGTTCTGCCCTCTGAGTCTGCCTTCTCACCGTAAACAATAGGACATGGAGCGAGAAAGACCGAGAACACCCAAGCTCTTCCAGAGAGGGGGCGGGGTCAGACACAGCTCATTTACATATTTAAAGGTACAGACACAGAAACAGCCTGTTCTGAGAAGGGCTGAAATAGAGGGGTTTATAGACATGATCAAATACAGGATCAGGGTGGATTTAGAACATGAAACTTCACACACATGTTTTGAGGAGCTCTGAGACTTATTTAAACTGGTTGAAAAGGAGAATAATATGTGACCTTTAAATAAGGATGATTAGAGGGTAATACTGATTTTAACTGAGATTAATGTCATGATATGTCACAGAGTGAATAGGGACCATTAATGCTTTGTTAGTGTATACAAAATGTTTAATTTCCTCAGCCTCCCTCCCTCAATGTACTGCTTCTACTTGCAAACTTCAGCCCCACACACACACACACACACACACACACACACACACACACACACACACACACACACACACACACACACACACACACACACACAGGCATACCTCTCTCACCAGTGTCTAGGATTCCAGCAATTAATGGGGCGGTAAATGAGATTGTTACTGATGTGTGGTAGCGAGGTGAGCGAAGGTGTGGAGGTGATGGAGGGAGACAGAAGGAAGACAGAAGAGAGCCGGGGGGGGGGGGGGGGGGGGGGGGTGAGACGATGTTGTGATGCAAATTAGAAACTTTTGTTTTTTTTTGTGCAAATAAATACAAGGCTAAGACACTTAGTTTCTTTTTCTTTTTTACATAATTTATTAATCTGAGGTGTACGAACAGGACCTGTGGACATGCATTAGTGGAGAGATGTCAGAGTGGGGTTGCTACACACTGCTACGAAGGGAGGGTGCCAGAGCTGTTGGGGGTTCGGAGAGGAGAGTGACCTGACACCTCTCCACCTATCAGACCAACCTCCATATTTGGTCCACACCGGTGACCCTCCGGTTCCCTACAGACTGAGCTACTGCCGCCCTATTGGTTCTATTGCTCTTCATAAAATACTCAAGACATTTCTTGTGAATCCTTAAAAAAATGTCAAGACTCAAGTATAAATTCTACCCTCAGATGTTTAGAGGAGTAAACATTGTGAGCAGTAAAAAGCAAAAAAGCATAAATTATTCTGTGGTGACGTGTTGAATTTTACTTTGTGCTGAATTTTACTTTGTGCTGAATTTTACTTTGTGCTGAATTTTACTTTGTGCTGAATCAACTTTTACAAAGATGCTGAACTGTGTTTGATGTAGTTTTTTTTTTTAGCACAGGGATAAACTTGTTGGATGTAATGGGAGAAAGTGATACCCATATGATACGAGGATTGGGGTTGTTCAATTGAAGAAGCATCCATAACACATGGTTTTGTCTCAAGTGCATTATTTATTTTGTCTGATTTCTTCACGTTATGTTTGAGAAATATAAAAAAAGTAAAAAAAAAAAACCTCTGCAGGACTCACTTTGGAAAAACACTGACAATGCATGTGAACATTCCCCCTGTGATGTCTTTACCATATGTTTGCAGAAAACAGTTTTTAGATGCAGGACTTCACTCCAAAATGTAAATACAGACAGATTGTACTTGAAGATTATGACATGGGTACTCGAGATCTGTGCTACTGAGCCCTGCCTTTGCTCCCTCCTTGTAGCTCATCCTGTTGTCCTCTCACAGATGCAAATGATGACCCACATCCTCCGACAGCCAGTCTGAGCAGAACTGCTGATTAACTCTACTCCTCTATTTTTCTCCTCCCCCCCCCCCCCCCCCCCCCCCCCCTGATGCTAGTTGACTCTTAAGGTGGCCCTGGAATACCTCTCCCAAGAGGGAGGGTGTAGGACTGACAATAAGGGAGGACTTGCCGTGTGCAACTACGTTCTCCCTCAGGGGCCTATTTTTTTTTTTTTTCAGCAGGTGAACGGTGCATCAGGAGGAAAAGCTTCCATTTATATCACTTAATCCAGAGGACACACTATTAGAGAGGTAGACAGGGGAGGAAAACACACACACAGACGTGCCTGGGAACTTACACACACACACACACACACACACACACACACACGTCTGAGCTCAGACAGTAAAACACTGGCACAGACACACAAATTGAGACCTCCCCCCCCCCCCCCCACACACACACACACGTGCATATGCATACTAACATTAGCTCATGTATACACTGATCTGTCACGGACAGCACATTGGCACGCTCATGTCTTGTTAATGCATGTGCGTGTGAATATGTGTGTATGCTAATGCAGTATGAACATGTAATTTTCATGTTATTAGTCAAGGTATGGATTTGCATAATCTGCCACTGCTCTATCCTATAACCCGCTGTCACCAAGTCATTTCATTATATTCCCTGATTTAGCACTTTCCGTATCTTATTTTCTCGATCTCTGTTCTACTCGCAGGATGTGTAAATCACACTGACCCTGGACAATTTATGTGATGAGCCTGAAACATGTTTGCATTTGATTGTTCTATCATGAATGTGCAGCAGGAGCCCATCAACCTATTCTTGGATGTATGGCTGGCAGAGCTGCTCCCTCTTCTGACACTGTGTTGCTCAGTAATCTGTTGGATTGCATGCAACAAATGTCTTCAATCTGCTCTCTAATCACGGCTCAAACCAGGAGAACAATAACATGCTGACATCATACTGCAGATTATGGGGGGATCTGTTCTGCTCTCACAGGACTCATGCCGATCTGTTCCACCCCAAACTATTGTTTCTTACTGGAAAGCATAGAAACAAATAGAATAGAACAGAAAGGAATGATTTCTCTTGCAGATTTTCTTAATAGCTTCACTTTGTTTTTCCCTCAAGTTCAAGTCCGTCACTGTACAACTCATCAACACAAATTTTTACCCACCAGCTTTGAGAAAAAATAAGCTTCATATTTCATAAAAGGCAATTAGAATAAGTTGAATTTCAAGCTTTGTAATTTAGGATGAAAAATTGCCATAAAAAACAGAGACACAGAATAATGTAGGCTGCTGGCTTTTGTCATTATTTTCCAGATGGATGGCAGCGCTCGTTTGACGTTCCATTTACAACATGGCTGCAAATACAGTTCATTTACAACTTATCAGATTTCGAGGATGCACAGAATGAATGAGAGCTACCCATGCATAATACATTTAATTTGTAAAATGACTGGAACCATGTTTTATCTACATGACCACGCCTTTGGCATATAACAACCTTTCCAATCTCTTGCCCTGCAGAACGCAGATGTCACTCAAGCTAATATTATTGCCAGCTTCCTGCGAGATATATCAAGCCAGGAGGAGAATCAATTGGATGTGGTGCAAGTTGTAATGATATAATCAATATGCATCATGTTCCATGTTTTAGATATGCCATTTAATCACACTAATGACCATCCTTTATAACGCGGGAGCAGAGCATTGAGGACACATTTCAAATGCTACACTTGTCCTCTCATTCCGGTTCAGGCCTGTGCCTAGAATTGAATCCCTTCAACTGAACAAATCGACTGCATGCAGCGAGCGAGGCAGCGCCGTGACCTTTTCCCAAACAGTTCCACAGTACAGCTGGGCTCCAGTTTGATATCTACTATGTACAATTGAAAAAGATACCGGTTGAATAGGCAGCCCCATTCCTCTGACTCTGCCCGCGAAATAAATCTATATGTCCTCCCCTTCTGCACCCTCTCATACCTTTCTGAATCCACCGGCTAGGAGACCCCAACCAATAAAAACCAGATCTTTATATGTCTAGAGGAGGGAGGTGGGGTAAGTTTTGGGGGAAATTGCCGAATGGAAAAGCAATATATGGCTGGAAGATAAGACAGAGCTGAGGGACTAGCTGCTTAAGGCTCTGATTTTCACTCCGGATACAGACACAGGAGTGAAGCCCTGAGCTAACTGGCTGTTAGCAGCAGATATATAAGCACATAGTTGTAATTTCCATGCTATAATTACAACCTGATAAGATTAACAATAGTTGAGCGACAGATTTTGCCTGAAACTATTTAAAATGAAATGACAGCTTACTCAAGAGTGAGATTTTTTACTGGAGGAAGCAGCCTTAAAGGAACAATTTTCTATCTGTTGGCCTCGTCTTCTTCCCTCCTGTTATGATCTCTTCAACGCCATCCTCCCTAAATAGTAGCTCCTGTCTCCATCTGTCCCAAAGTGTTGGAGAAGAATTGGATCAGACATCCTTCAAACTTACAGTGAGGATCCCAGAAAAGAAGGAGAAAAGTGGTTTTGTGTCACAGTGCCGAGCCTAAATGCCACCTGATTTCCAAGACAGGTCTGGTTTGGCGAGGTGTCATGTTCACTTCTTGAGCCCCTCGACCGATTTCACACCAGTCCTCTAACCCTGCGATAATAAATGACATGACATCCCATCGGCGTATCTCAGCATTTGCATGATGTGTGCGTTCCCTCTCTGTGAATGCATACGTTCAAAACGTTGATTGATGGATGAATGATGACATGGGCTGTCATGCAAGAGTCGTCATGCATTTTCATGTTTGTCTGCCTGGAAAATGATGCATGCCTCAAAAGTCCTATACCGACTCACGAGCACACACACACACACACACACATTCACCAGAGAATGCACATATAAACACACAGGCGCTTTTGTGTCACGCTGGGTGATGTGTCAGCGCTGTGTTAGCTCCAACTGACAGACAGGAGTCGTCCATAAGGCGGGTGGGGGGGGGGGCAGCCCTAAGCGGGAGAGAACTGATAAAAGAGCAAAATGAAGCAAAGGGAAAAGTGACGGGTACAAAGACAGGAGAGAGAAAAATTGGAGGCTGAAGGAGCAACAGGCAATCAGGGATACTACAGTTAAAACATTTGAGATGTATGAGTTGACCAAGGCTCATGGTTTTGGCGTTTAGATCATGACACGTCTATGACATTATCCAAGCTTAGATTCTGTATTTTTAAAACCTTTTTTTCAATCCAGGATCGAGCTAAACTTACAGGAGACGAGTCCGAGTTGGGAGATGATGAGTATCACATTACAGAGCAATCAAAACGGTTTGCAGAGGGGGAGGACACACAGTGGCAGTCCCGTTTTCCTAAAACATTTTGTCACATTAGAGGGCACTGTAAGCCAATCAGGAGCCTGGACACCAATAACATGTCAGGAAATATCTGAGTCTGGAACCTTTTGGGAGTTTTTGAGCCCTCATAGTTTCAGATCGCCAAAAAATTTCAAATTTGTGCTGATGTAAAAGCAAACAAAAAGAATACTAAGAAGATCATAACATGCTGCGTATTGGTGTAAGAGTGTGTTTAAAGTTCATTAAAATTAGAAACATTTAACAGAACAAAGTGGACCTTCACTATTCCTCCCAAGACAGGGAGGAGTGTCTGACCCCCCATGTACAGGGAGGAAGAGTCGTCGAGGGGAGAGGTAATAAAAGGAGTGATAACTTTTGAACAGGAGAGGTAAACAAAGAAAGAAGAAGTAGCTCAATGTCCTCTCTCTAACAAGTAAACACAGCAGCCAATCACAGCCTTGCTCGCGACAATCACATCAATGAGAAGCAATCAGGACCGGTTGAATCGGTCAGGAGGCAGACATGCCAAAGCACCCTGCTCAGAAAACTGTTAGTGGAACGGTGGGTATCACTGAAAACACATCAGCATCCCAGACACCTCATTACACCCCCCTCTCTCTCTCTCTCTCTCTTACTTATCCCTTCTTTTCTGCCACACTCTCCCAGTTCCCTCCTCTCGCTCTTTCTTCTCCTGCCGCTCAAACGAACAAACACAAACACACAAGACGACCTGCTACAGCCATCCTCATTGTCCAGGAAGTGAAAGTGATAGGCCTTTTTTTTTCCCCCCTGCTTTTTTCCATCACCCACCCCTCTGCTTTGGCGGCTCCCTGGCCTCCTCGAAGATAATACTCATTTATCCCACAGGGTGTTTACACAAGCCATCCAGGTTAAGTGACTCCCCGAGAGGAATGACAGACAGCGGCTTCCTTTTTTACTGAAGGAAAATTGGATTCATCAACCACTGCTTAATGGCAGCATTCAAGCTCTTGATTACACTCCATCTAACACATTAGTAGGTGTGTGTTGTTTTTTTTTTGGTGTGTGTGTTATCTGTGTGTTTGCTCACATGTGTCCCCACCATGAGATCTTAATAAAACCAGATTTAGCTGAATATTTTATTGCTTTTTGCAATCAGTGATAAAACCCGATCCTTTAAATCTTTGTGCCTTATAAAAATCACTCTCTAGGTTCCCCGTCATAAACCACAGCAATAAACAGCCTTGTATCCACATATGCTAATATGGAGCATCAGGTTTACTCTAATGTTTTATTGGGGAACAGCGGATCCCAAGATCATTTAATGGGTTGTTTCAATTAAGCTGCTCTATTGGTTTAAAACGTCAGAAGCCTCTGTCCTTGGTTACTTCAGAAAAAAAATCACTTCCGCTGGGGCGCAGATGGCCTATAGCGGTTAGGTCGCGCCCCATGTACAGTAGCTATTAGACCACCAAGCGGACGGCCCAGGGTTCAAGTCTGACCTTAGGCTTCTTTCCCACATGTTCCCCAATCAGCAAATAAAGGCGAAAAAGCCCAAAATTTAAAAAAAGCTAATTAGCAACTTCTGCTAATTAGCTGTCTTGCGTCCATCATTTTAGAAAGAAATTTAATTTATCTCTTTCAGGTACCAATAATTTCCTGAGCGTATCCTCTAAAAAAGTGCAATGTTTTGTTTTTTCATAACAAGCAGGTCATCCTAAAATAAACATTTCAAACATGGGATTTACATAGTAGGGAAGTGAAACACTGTCTACTGTGTGCACAGGCCGGAAAACCAAAACAAAGAGCTAAAAGGAGCTAAAACAGAAATTGGATGTGTGTCTTCAGTTTGTTCAGCAGTACAAGTGAACTTTTCACAAAGAACAACATGACTGCTGGTTGGAGGGGCCCCCTGTGAATTTTTTGCCCAGGGCCCCAACAGACTCTAGAAACGCCACTGAGGGTTGAAACACGTCATGCAGGAGCACATGCAACACAAATATGAATGACCTGACTACAGAGAATGGACGGACATGTGAGGCTTTTTTTGGTTGAATAAAATGCCTTTCAAAATAAAATCTGAGTTTTAAATGGGCCGAGGTGCTTTGTGTTGGAGAGCGCTGTAAAAGCTGCAGATTTTTGGTTCTGTACTTGGAACATGAAACTCCTCCATACAGTAAACTCTCAGTATGTTTCTATGCATGAGGAAATAATAAGAAAGAAACTCCACATCTACTTGAACCCTTTCCAATCGTACGCCATGTTCCCTAACTCAATGTCCAAAACCGGCTTTGTAATTTCCCCTATATTTAACATGCTAATTTCCATTGTAATGGGAGACACATTAATGAGTCTGCTGAGCTGGTGTCCATGTATTAGAGTAAGTCTGACTGTTCAGACAGAATAAATGAGGAAATGGAAAGGCGGTCGTTACCTGTTGAAGAGCCGATCGCTACACGGAGTCGATGGACAGTCGGCTCTTCCACTACAATAGAATTATGAGCAGGATGGATGGTTGAGCCGTGACATCGATATCTACTTATCTGTGTGTCCATCTTGAAATCTGCTGAGAGGAGTGTGATTAAAAGCCTGTGTGATTCATGCTTTCAATTCTATTGATCTCCGTATACAAACCATTACTGGAGCCTCAAACCCACATGTGGACACACACAGAAACAACACACACACTGCACCATCACATCCATATCTATAAATATCAACCTGAGGTAGACTGACTGACGACCTTATTTCTCGCTCTCTCTCCCACACACACACACACACACACACACACCAGAGTAAAGCTGCATGGCTTTCATTTTGCCCGGGTAAAGCTCGACAGCTAGTTTGCTGTGAATTTAAAGCGATAAGCTGAGCAGTGGCGAGCCGTAGCTATTCCTGGACGTTAGGTGCATGGCCAGAGCCGGAAGATTTATCTCCTCCTCTGAAATTTCATTTGGGGGGCAGGAATAATAAGGCATAGGAAATGAAAGTTAATCATGAAACCTCTCTCACTTTCCTCCTCTCTTTCTCTGACACCGGCTTTGAGAGCTCAGCTGAGGCCTGCTTTATGTTGTCTTGCCGGCCTTTTGTCTCTTTCCTCCCCTCGCAACCTTTTAAATGCTTCATAAATCAGAAACAAGGCCCTCGCTTCTGATGGTTTGTTGTCCCGCAGAAACTAATTACTATGAGAAAAGCCGGTGAAACAAACTGGAATGAAATGACGCCGCAGCTAACGATCATTAGAAATGTGGACAATAAAGGGAAAAATTTGCCTGGAAGCTAAGTCAACGGTGCTCAAACTTCAACATTTAAAAAATACATAAAACATGAAAAATATTCAATAAGAGCTCAGGCAAGAAAACACACATCAGTGACAGAATGAATGAATTATTCTGCAATTCTACAATTCACTTAGCAGACGCTTTTATCCAAAGCGACGTACATCAGAGAGTAGGAACAACACAAGCAAGGATCTAGAAAAAAGGGAACAATGTCAGTAAGAGCAAACGATCAGCTTTGAGTCTGATTGGACACACAGGTGCTGACAGGAAGTGACCAGAGGCAAAGCACAACATTGAGGGCAGTTCTTGAGAGCTCTAATCAGTATAGAAACCATCTTATAAGTCGTCGTTATCAAACAAAAACCATCGTCATTACCATCATCATCATCAATAATATGGAGACCATCATCATTAAGTTAGTAGGTATTCATGAAAGAGCTGGGTCTTTAGCTTTTTCTTAAAGGTGACGAGGGACTCTGCAGATCACATGGAGTTTGGAAGTTCATTCCACCACCGGGGGGGGCGACAATTATCTTGAGCGAGCTATCTTATCTTTCAAAGGATGAAGCTTTCAGTGTGAGCAATGATGAAAAAAAGGCAGATGGGCAACGACGGGTAGCGACGGAGCCGGACACACCGCAAAAACTAGGGCGACGACCGCTCACCGACGGTCCAACTACGACCGACAGCTGACGATCTCCTTGTTGTGTCAGGACCTTAAGGTTGAGCTTTGTAAATAATTCACTTGTTTAAAAAAATACAAATCAGGACTCCTAATTTGGACATTTTAATAGAATAGATTTAAGACCAGATGCTTTTGAGTCATGCTTGTCTGCTTTTGCTGCATCATGCACATCACTTCTCTAAGACTCAGACTTTTACTTTAGAAATGTATTCTAAAATAAGAGTTTTTCCAGGGTGGCAGTAACACTGTTTGCCAAAAGAGGCAAGTTGCCCAGCAATTTGAACCTCTCTGAATCTTTCCATTGTTCGGCCCCCAAAAAGAAAAACTGACTCACATAAATTCTCCGGGGAGCCGCTGTGCTGATTGAGCCCGAAGAAGCACAACTGATTATGAAATTGGGCTGAATTTCAACTGAAAAGCTGGTCGTTTGCCGTGCAATATGTGGCATGAGGGCTGATCACAGCCCTATCAGCTGCTCCTGAATGGTCGGATGGATTTCTGGCATGCCAAAACATTTTGGTTGGCCAACAGCAAAACTTTCTCACAGTGAAATCAGAGCCATGAGTGTGTAGCCCGTTCCTATCAGTATACAGACATGAATGCTAGTATCTTTATCGACAATAGTGTTAATGCTCAATCCCAAATAACATGCATGCATGAAAATCGGACGGTTTTATGTATTTGTTGTGGAAAATCACCCCATGTCTTACAATTTGTCTTTTTATTTGATTTGTTCTATTTCTATTATTTATTTATTTTTTCTATTTGATTCATTTTGTTCTGTATAAATTTACAAAAATGTGAAAAGAGGAATCACTCTATTGTCTAACCACAAATGAACAATATGTACAAATGTCTGTGAATGTGTGATTATAAATAAATACATTTAAAATAAAAAAAAGGAAGACAGAAAATCGGACGGTGTGAGCACAGATTTATCGAGCTTAGGTTGTGCTTTGTGAGTGGACAATGCACCTTGACATCTATACAATCGTACAGTGTATGCTTGTGATTTTTCTGAGCTTGACTGCGACCTCTTGTGCTGCAGACTTACAGTACTAAAGGTAAATAGCATGCTCGACATTTAATTATATAATATAACTTAACTGTAATCAAATCTTGCTCTTTCACGTCCCCATAAGTTTATGTCGGTAAAATACTGGAGTGCTTCATCAGATATTATTAAACACCAACTAATCATTTTCAAATAAATCATGATTTATTAGTCAAACTATTGAAAAATGAGTTCATGGAGAAGATGATTGATTGCCTTGATTTGCTGGTAAAACTCACATAAAACATTCTCATCGCAACTGTCACTTCTCTGGCGAGGTTTCCTCCGTCTGAAGATGATAAACATGCTCGAGCATGGCAGGGAGTTTTTCATCAGCCTCTCACTTATTCCACCATCTGCTATCGCAAGAAACTCTCGAAAGCTTTCGCTCAGATTTGGATCAACGGCAACCTCGCTTCTCCATTATGTGCTCTGACGTGAATGAGAAATTATCAGTGGAAATCTTAAGGAATGCAAAAAAAAAAAAAACAGCGCAGAGTGTTGCTGCCACTTTTCTTAGCAATGGTTGAAATGGTTCATAATGATTGCATTTGCACAATAAGAAACTCTTTGTTTATCTTACAAGCTATCATGGGTCCAGGAGGAAAACATCCTCTGTACTTTTAAAAGTAAAACATTCCTTTTTGATAAAGCTTATAATAATGTCTGGGTCAGGTTTGGACCAGCTCCTAGTTATGCTGCTATAGGCTTAGACTGCTGGAGGACCTGACACCTTGAGCTCCTCTCTCTCTCTCTCTCTCTCTCTCTCTCTCTCTCTCTGCATTCACATATTACTTCATGTCACTATCTGTAAATCTTCATGTACCATTTACTTTACTAATCATAAATCTTCCTGGGAGCTCCTGAGCTCTTTTTTTCTGGAAGGTTCCTGTGGATCGCTGGTGGGGACGTCCTGCTGCTATGGTGCTGCTTCTTTGTGTGGCGGTCTTGGGACGTAACATCCTGTGTTTCCACGGCAACGATAAACATGTACGTGTCGGTCATGATGGCCGCCTCTCGAAGACACGTCCCGTTACAACTATAAAATTACAGATTTCTCTGGCTTTGATAACAGTTGGAAATATTTCAGGTCATGTAAGTACTCAACAAAAATACATATTTATAATGTAGGTTTGCTCTTTTGTAAAGTGTCTTGAGGTAACATTTGTTATGAATTGGGCGCTATACAAATAAAGATGAATTGTTTTACATGATGAACGCAACTAGTTATTTACCATCTTCCATTTTTTAAACTGTGAAGCTTTAAATTCAGACTTTTCAGAGTTGTATACCTTCAAATTCATACATAACATTAATGTTGATCAAAAATGCATTATGTAAAAGTGGAATGTGCAAAATCTTACACATAAATACATCAGAAATTAAGTATATCTTCTGTAAATGTCTCTCTGAGTCATGACTGTCTACAATGAGTGAGAAGCTTGAGTCCTGCTGGCTGTGTTGTTGTCAGAGCCGTGTTTACATGGACGAGATGACGGCCTTGCACATAAAGCTGTTTAAGTACAAGTGAAAAGAAGAAGAACATGTCAATTTATTTTCAATGTGAAGCTACTAGCTAACTAAAGTGTGCTAACATTAGCATGCTAACATGACAGTGTAGGGCTACATGCTATTGCAGCTCGAGCCAACGACAAATTTGTCCACCGCTTAATTATGGTGCGTTCTAATTGATAACTCCTTCGTGTGAATGCGATGGGAGAGGGGTTGGAGGTGTGTCGCTGGAGGAGAGCGGAGGCTTCAGAATAGTGGAGGTGTCACCAAACAGCAGTTTGTTTTGGTTTAATGCTGGTGCTCAAGGGCGACACCTACTGGATCAAAAAGTCGCAAGTTCTTCCTTTAAAGTCAGTATTGCATCTTAATAGTCTCACTTTTAGTTAGAACTCTATAAACATGGCACACTGAAGAATTAAACGCAGCAGTCATTAGAGCCTTGGGAAACATTTTGTTCCAGATTAGTGCTTGGACATGCTGGACAGTCCCTGCTCCACCAGCACCGTCACATTCCCCGTCTTTCATTGATATTCATGATTCCTGAGGCTGAGCCATTTGCTCACTTCCTGCAGCCAACTACGGTCCACCCACCAGTTATGAAAATTTATCGCCTTGTTTGGAGACCATGGAGACCAGCAAACCAAGCGTGTGTCCTCTCCCTGCGCCTTTGAATTATCTCCCCTGCTTCCTCCACCAGCCCGGCCTGCACACACAACACTACACACAAATTTGCTCATATCACTCATCGAAGTGTATAGCTCGGCAGTGGGAGGACAGCTCACACACGAGAGCGCCTCAATCAAATGTGTGGTCGAACATTCTGCAAAGCTCTGCTGTAATTACAGGTGCGGAGAGGAGATGTGATGCAGGTGGTAATTATTCTTCACATATATAGGTGAGAATGATTGACAGGCGAAGATAGAAAAAACCCATATCTCCTGATTAATTATTGTTAATTTGCATTATGTGGTTCTATCCAAAAATCCAGGTGTAAAGATAGACCGGTTATTATCTCAAGTCTTTCTCTCATAGTTCATTTATTCCCTTGTTTTCTGTCTTCCATCTTTAAAAAATAATTGGGCTGTATACACGATTTTATGGCAATAAATTACAAAAAAATGAATCATCTGTGGGATGTCATGTTTTTAAAAACTGCACTTTATTATCACATGCATATTTTCAGTCCTTAAGGGCCTGACCCCAGCGTGCCGCCGTGCAGGCTGTTTTTTTTCTCTCCTTGTGTGCATATAAAATGTGTGTGTGGGTGTGTTTTGCATATGGGCCTCTGTCAGACTGTGGGCAGCACAAACAGGGTCCCTGTGGCATGTGTGTGTGTGTGTGTGTGTTTATATGCTGTGTTAAGAGTGTGCCTATAAGATGCTTATTATGCCAGCCATAATGCTTTTTTTTTTGTTGCAAATTTCTGCTGGATTCATAGTTTCCTTTTCCTAGCTTGCTTTATCTTGGCTGCATATTCACACTTTTAAAAACGGGTGCATTTGTGTGTAAAGTGACACTTTTATGAGTGTGCTGGCCCGGCAGCGCTTGTGTGAGTGTGTAACTGTTTTCAGACTTGGATCAAACAAAATCCGTAGATTTTGTCAAGACTGAACTTGTTGCAGTGTGAGCTGGCGGCAGCAGCTCATCACAGTGTGGATTTGAAACGCTGCCTAAACTGGGGAAAGTGATGAGCGGAGCAGAGGGAAAGGCCTTTAAGGGATGTATCACATTCTCGGGCTATTAGCCTTTAGTCTAGGTTCTTCGTCTACCGCTTCTTGGTTCCTGTTGGTGGCACGGTCAATAGTTAATTACAGGCTGACACAGGAGAAGGGCCTCCACCTGACTGCTGGCGAGGGGAACGGGTCTGCTCTGATTTACCTCACTCAACCTTTGTTCTGCTCTAGTTCCTCTTTTACATCAAAGATATTTCTTCTTTATAACAATCTATCATATTTACTGTTCCATGCATCTGTATTTGTTGTGTTCTTTATGAAGCTTTTTGTTGGAAAATTGGGGAGTGTAAGTTCCAGAGGTGGATGTAGCACAGCTTATATTCATCTAAGACACTGACTTCAAGGTCTTGTCACAAATGTGCAAATGCATATTAAAGGTATAGTATACCAATATTTCCCTCACCTTGATCATGCATTAGTTGCCATTATCCCTCCACTTGTGTACACACGCACCATAATTAAAATAAAAGGGCTTGTAACTCACAGTTTATACAAACTGATTTGCAGTTTTTGGTTCCAAAGAAAAGAGAAGATGATTGGGCTCATTTGTTGTATGTTTATAATTGTCCAATGACTGAGGATGTCCTGATGCGTCGGTTCATCTGTATCAGCCGTTATCGGCCCTGTTGACAGACATAGGCACATCGGCCAATAGTGTGGCATGACCTTAAGTCAGTAGCCGATGTTTATTTGCTGTGCAAAATCAATTCAATGCCGACATCTAGTACACCTAACTACTGATTTTGTTTTTATTGGGCAGAAGAAGTCACCTGTTGAAATAATATCTGCCTTGTTTTCATTGACAAACATGAGAGAAAATGTTTACATTGTAGGAGTCTTACACCAAAAGAAGTCATGAAACAAACATTGGTATTGGAATCAGAGATCTGCTAAATCTGCTGAATATCCACTAAGGGCGCAGTCACACTGGCCATCCGTACCGTGCTGTACCCAAGCACGATTTCCCCCCCGCAGCGCCATTTCCCCACTGGCCGGCGCGGCCCGCGGTCACACTTCACAGGACTATCCGTGCCCAAAGGCACGATTACCTCTTGTACATAACGTCTTAACACAACACATGCACGTTTTATGTTATTATGAAGCGTGCTCAGTTTACAAACAGGCGGACGAGAGAGAGAGAGAGAGAGAGAGAGCGAGAGAGAGAGAAAAAGAGACGCGCAGTCGAGTCCGCGTCTGCACATCAGAGAAAAACACAGAACATAACAGCTACTTTACTGACTTTATAGCTTATTTTAAGCCATTTTAATCAGACACAGCCATAAATAAATAAATAAATAAATAAATAAATAAATAAATAAATGAATAAATAAATAAAATAGGCCGAGTCCGCGCGGACGCCCGCACATCGGAGAACAACACAGAGCATGACAGCTACTTTGTGTCTTATATTGTGTCATTTTAGTCAGATACAGCCATGAGACTCTGGATTTCTCCATAATGAAGGCTGTCAGCGTTGTGTACCCGCGGGCTTGTGCTCGTGCATGAAGTGTACCGTGCCTGAGCACGATACGGAGCCGTCACACTGGTCAAACGAACTGGACTTTAGCGTTGAAGCGTGCTTGGGCACGGTACGGATGGCCAGTGTGACCGTGCCCTCAGTCATCTCAACACTGTTGGACCTTTCCAAAGCAGATATTTGACTTTAACTTTAACGCCAAAAAGCTAGCCAAATACCTTTAAACTGTTAAACCTTTAATACCGATGTGAACTTTTACAGTTGTGCATCCTGCTAATACACGTCTACCTTAAACAGGCCTGATAAATAATGTTCTCCTGCATCCTTGTAAGCTCTCTGTGTGTTGTCTCTGAACACACACCTCCTCTCTGCTGTGAGTTTATTTATCTACAGACGAGGGGAAGACCTCCTGTAAAACTGCAGCAATTAGACCTCTGCCTGTCGGATCCTTTGATATTTACTTTTGATGATCTGCCCTATATGTACTTTGTTTGATCAGCTGCTGGCTGCGGCTGGGAATCAAACCGTTGTTTGCCTTTTTAATATAATCGACGGGAAAAGCAGCAATGGCATTTTTCGTGCTAGTGGTGAATAACTTAACTCGCTGACCACAGAGCGATGCTGGATGCCCTTTTTTGTTTGTGTGTCCACTCCTCCAGCTCCCCTACAACAGGGAGCAAACATCTTTCAACTAATGATCTACTTTACATTTGTTTTAATTAGGTGTTTTCAAATAGCTCTGAGCAATTAGTAACTAGCCGGAGCATCCAAGTGGGAGTAAGTGAGTAAGGCTTTTTCTTTTATGGGGTGGGGGGTGTTGTTTTGATCCTGCAGCTCGCTCCATCAGCTAGGGCGCTGCGCCAAATCTGCTTTTTTTTATTCTTCCCCTATTTGGATATCCAGAGGAAAGTGGGTTCGCCTGTGACAACAGAAAAATCCACAGAGTTAAAGAGCAAAGGGTGCAAACAAACAAACTTGTTCGAGGGAAATAAGAGACGTTATGGTGGAGAGGAAACGTGACAGGGAGAGGAGAGGAGGGGGTGAAGGTGGGCGGATGCTTCCAGGGGCACAGCTCAAGATGGTGTTTGAAGTGCTCTGGGGGTCTCTTCCCTTTATTGTCTCTCTTAATGAGCTTTTTATGTTCTTGTGTATTTCCACGCAGCATGTGATGGTCGATGAACGCCTCCTTTTGTGGGCCTCCTGATGGATCTGTTTCTTTTTTATCCGGCTATTCACCGCTGCATGTAAATTTAATTATAAGCATCTGGTTAGTGAACAGGACTAATTAGCAGATAGAGGCTGGAACAGCAGGTCAGAAGCTCCAGATTCCCCCTCCAGCCCCCGGTGTCCTCACACTTTTCCTGTCTTTCCTTCAGGCAGAGATTAGCCCTTCTTTTTTTTCCAGGCATGTGTTCTGTTTCTTTTTTGCACTTTTGTTTGTAGGTTTAAGGACAAAGCAGATGCAGCAATACACGCCAATTTGATGTGAAAAAAAGTGGCTCGGGCAATCAAAGAAGAACTAGGAACGAGCTGTCAGGAAAATGATACAAAAAAAACCAAAACATCAGAATTCAAAGGCACAGCCGGGCTCATACACAAACAAGCGGTCTATAATTAGAGGAGAAAGGTGGATTTCTTTAGAGGTGAGCAGACTCCTGAAGAAGAGCGGGGCTTCAGAAACTCCAAAGAAAAGACTAAAGTCTGCTTTCAAAGACCCAAAGTGCTTTCAAACACTGAACCATCACAGCCAGCAGCGGCTTTCCAGGGCATGTTATGCACCAACTATCTGCTGAAATGATGCATGCCTGCCTGTGGGCTGTTGAGGTATCCCTGCACACACACTTTCACACACACATTTTCACACACTTTCAAAATGACGGCCTTTATTGTGCACTCTCAGGACCCCCAAAGCATTAAAGAAACCCCCCTTAAGTAGGATGATTCAGTTGATTTAGCCTCTACATCGAATGTCCTGCAACTGTCGTGACTTGTTGTTGTTTGGTTTTTTATATTCTGTTCATTTCAGTGTTTAGAATCCCTTCGTGTTGCTTGTTTCCCTTGTGCATATTTTTTATTGTGCAATTGTGAAGTCAGATCAAGTGCGAGACGATACAAAAAGAAAACAGAGGAGGAGGACAGCAAAGACACAAAAAAATATTCTGCAGAAATACTGAGACATCAGCTGACAGACTCAGACATTACTAAATTATACAAAATACATGAAAAAGGATTCAAGAAGAGGCGGAACAGAGAGAGAGAGAGAGAGAGTGAAGGGGAAGGGGAGAGATGGTGCTTCTGTAATAAGTTGATGTGTGTTTTAATAGTGTGGTGTTTGTGTAATGCAACCGGGCTTTTCGGGGGTCAAAGGTTCACTGCTTTTGATTTGAGGATAGGATGGAGGGAGAGGGTGATGCCATTATTTTTCTTCTTTGGTCGGGTCGTGCAACAGCAGCCCCCCAGGACCCTCAGGAGGGGGACTTGCCACTTGCAGGACCCAGCCTGTTTAATGTGAGAGAGAGGAACCACCAGACCCAGAAGAGGGAGCCTCCCCCCCCCACCCCACAATGCAGCAGCTTGAATTGTTTATAGATTCAAACACTGGTTTCTTTTTTTTTTTTGTGCGAGTCATTTCTTATCCTCTTGTTTTTTTGTTTCCTGTGTTTATTCTTACTGTTACACGCTTGAGTTCTCTGTGTGTCTGTAGTGTTTCCTGTTTTATTTTGGAGTTCTTGTCCCCAGTGTTTCCTCTCTTTGTCTGGTTTCCCTCCATTTTGATTGCCCTGATTGTCTTCACCTGTGCTGTTAGTCTCACCTGTGTGCGATTAGCCCAGTGTGTATTTAGTCTCAGTGTTCCTTCCCTCTTGTTGTCAGTTTGTTATATGTCAACCTTCCTTGTGTCCCCTGTTGTGAGACTTCTTATGCACATCTGTGTTTTTCCAACGTGTTTGGATTTTGCCTTTCTCTTTAAAATAAATCTTTAGCTTTGTTCCGCAAACTGGGTCGTATACTCCTTGTGTGTTTTTTCCACAAACGTGACAGCAACGTTTCCCCTTCTGTTTTCAGATCTTGGCCGAGGTTATTTGTCTTTCCCAAATTGGCAAAGACCGCCTGAGTGTGAAAGCGCGAGATTGATTCTTTGGTCCGCTGGTATTTAAAAGTGCAGGAAGCGACAAACACACTCTGGGTTCTCTGTGATCCATGAAATGAACAGACAGACAGACAGCTGACGTTTAAACCGGCTCTTTCATAACGTCACTGAAAGCTTCTACTTGTCCCATTTCCACAACCACGGCAGAACACGGGTTATAACTTATTATCTTTTGATGTTTTGCTACCAGCAGGAATGTTGGATTTTTTCTGAACTTCTGACCTCGTGCTTATCAGAATAAAAGAGCAATTAGCAGCTAAAATAGACATTAGCCCCTGTCGGTTCTGGTAACAGCCGGGGTTGCAGGATAACAACGTGCTGTAATGTGTCAAAGAAGATGCCACTAAATGGTTGTGATGTTTTAATGAGGAACAACAGTATGGTGTAGGAAAAAAGAGAGAGGGAAAACGTCTGCGACAGAGAGAGAAAAAAAGAAAACGCAGACCAGTCAAGTAGCGTCTTACCTTGGAGGAAGACACGGGTCGTTTAATTGTGTTGTAATGGAGGTCAGAGCTTACATGCTCTCTTGGCAGGTCCCACAGCCGGCTCCACCGTCTGCAGGGCTCCATGTCTGATGTGTGTTAAGGAGATGAAGAGTGATGGAGGAAGAGGATGAAATAGAAGACAACATAGAGGACCTCTAAGGCCTTGTTTCATTTAGTCCGCCGGTCACAGGAGGGGAGTGGTGACTGACAGTAGAGGTGACTCGCCCTGCCTGCACGGGCTGATTCCCACGCCGACTGACTCGCTTCTCTTTTTCCTCTTCCTCTCATACGCTAACAGACTTTTTCCATCTCTTTCTTTGTCTTCACCTCGCTCTCCTGTGGATTTCTGTCATCAAAAAAAAGAAGAAGGTTTAGTTTCAGAACAAACATGGTAATGGGGTTGGGATGAAGAAACAAGGAAATGTCAGACAAGTTACACAAGGAGATGCTGTGTCTTGTCCTTTTTTTTTTTTCTTTGACAGAGGCGGGTCAGAGAAACTCACTTTGCAATCTTATTTCTTTGCACGGATGCTGCAAACGCTTCAGGTCAGCTGTATTTTGGCAGGGGGCAGCTCTTCAGAGATATTCATTTCTGGGGCAACCCGGGGTGTGTTTTAGCTTTATAAGAGAAACTTGTTTTTTCTTTTCTTCTTTGAAAGTGAACCCCACTGTGAGGTTGGAATGAATGTATAAGTGGAGCTGCAAAGGTGTTCAGTGATGTTTATGTTCTGTCTTTTGTCCATTCTGCCCAAGCTGCCAGCTACATGTTCAACTTAATGCACCGTTCTACATTTCTGTCTGTGTGTGTAGCCCCAAAGTACAAGGGTATTAGTAGTGCTGGTATGGGTAAAAAACATAGTTGGATCCAGTGTTTTCTTGATATATGAAGAAAGAACTCAGAAGTCATTCATTCCTGTGACATTCTGTTAGTATACCAGGTTTTTTGTGTGTTTTGTGTTCACTTCCTGTTTTATTTTGTAATCTGCTGCTGTTGTATGATATCCAGTCTGACTCCCTGCCATTGTTCTTTGTTCTGCCTTTTGTCCCAACACACCTGTGTCAAATCTGCAATTAATCTGACCTCTGCCACCAGCCCTCTGCCAGATTGTCGTTGTCTCCTTCCTGTCGTGGTGAAATGACTTTAAACCAACTGTCACTGTGAATATACATATATGTATATATATATTATTTAATTTAAATGATCAATACGCACACACTTATTTATGTAAATATAATTGATAATTAAGATGTAATTGACATCTTAATTGACCCATCTGTCACATAACTGCATTTTAGTTATCATGTTACTTCAGCATCTTTTGCACTGTTTCATATTTAGTCATGTAAATATTAGTCTTTTCTTATTATGTTTATTGTCGATATTTAATGTTGTACCTGTACATAAGAGAGCACAGTTCACTGAAGTTAAATTCCTTGTGTGTGTAAGCATACCTGGACAATAAATCTGATTCTGATTCCTGTAAAATATGGAGAATTTTTCAACCAAGCGCTGGACTTTTATATAGAAGTGTTTGAGTTCCCGATTACAGCACATTTGTTGTCCAACTATGAGTTATTAGTATTTCAGTATACCTTTCATTGCTTTTGGCTATGAGGTTCAGTTAGTGTCTTGCCCAAGGACACTTGGACATGTGATTGCAGGAGTTGGGAAATGAAGCCAAAGTGGCAGTGCTGAATCCTGCAAAAGTCTGTCGAGGGTCCCCTTGAGGCCGGCTCTCAGCCTGTCGTAAGGTTGACTGAAAGTTAGGCTGAGACATTTCCAACATGGCGGCTGCTGATGATGATGAGCCTCCAGAGCCCCCTGCAGGAACAGATGGCTGACGTCACTCAGGCTTCATCCAATAATATTTACATTCTATGGATCCAACTCCAGACCCTCCCATCAACAGAGGACCGGCTCTACCACTGACCAACAGACGACCCGCTCATAAATACATTTCCAAATAATACATGTTGAAGGGCTTTCAACCCAATCACCTGCTACTCAAACTGGACTTCCTGGATAATACTTTATCATGTTACTGGAACCTTGACTGACAGCCCCTTGCATGATATTTTTATCTGCACCTTCAAACTGACACCAGCAAGAGTACACATCAGTAGATGGATCTGTTTAAGATGACACAAACTTCAAGTGGAAAACATTTGGTGGACACAACCAGTGTGATCTTCAAACATGTGCTCTTCTTCCCAGAACATGTTGACATCTGTACCCAGACAACTCTGTTTGCCAAAATCAATAAGAAACAGTGAACACTCATTTTCACTTTGAGGCTGTTGAAGGGTCACAGCTGGGGGTCAGAGGCAGGGAAAGAAAAAAAAAACTTCATACAGCACGACCATTTGGAGCAGAAAGAGGTGAAGAATAGAGTCGAACAAATTAGACACCAAACAAGTCGCTTTATTTTTTAAAGGCGACTTAAAAGAGTCTGCATAAAAGAGATTATTAAAATGTTGTGTGCAATCGGGTGTAACCTCAGTGAGGCTGGGAAAACTTTTGAAATAGTCAGAACAACACACAATGTTCCTGGCAGCCTAACTTCTATAAATGGCTAATAAAAGGAGCGTTTGTAGGCTTAATGTTTTATTTGGTTTATTGAGAAGGAATAGTGCGGCATTAAGGCTTTCTTTTCTTTTCTTTTCTTGTAAACACAACACGAGCAAAGGCCTCAAAAAAAAAAAAAAAAAAAGAGGAGGCGAGGGGGCAGAATGAGAAAAGAATGGGAGGAGGGCATAAACAAGTCGGGTCTGGCTGAGCGAGCAAGCTAATTAACTCGAAAAACTATAAAAATGTAAATTGCAATTTGCTACCGTTGGGCATCTAATTAAAGCCACTGGAATGTTAAGGACCAAATTGAATTCGCTAAAGAAGAGGAAGAATATATGATTTTGCGACATTGTCAGGTATTGATCGCCTACAGTGGCGTTCATCGCAGCCAGGAGAGACAGGAAGAGAGAGCGAGAGACAAGACATGAGGAGGGAGCAGAGATGAGCTCAAAGAGGGGTTTGGAGGGAGAAAAACCAAACGAGACAACCGGTGATCTAAGTGTTCCCGCGAAAGCAAAACAGTTTGGCAGAGACAACAAAAACACGATTTCCCGCCAGAGCCAGAGAATCTAATCAAGAGCCAAAGCGACCCTCCTTAATACTCCACAGGTGCGCGAGGCAGACGGTTGCACGATGCGCAAAGAGATTATTTGAAATGAGGATTGACTGAAATTTGCTTCAAAGCCCTCATAAGGGTTCAGCGAGCCCCTCTAAGATCCTCCACAGCCCTGGAGTTAATTGCGTTAGCTTTAATTGGTGCAGAGTATGTATGATACTTTGCTGTAATTATTGTGCATGCAAAATTGTGGTGGTTTATCTCGTTATGTCATGTCCTCTGGGCGTGAGATTAGTTTGTGCACTTGCATAGTTTGTGTGGGGGCATGTGTGTGTGTGTGTGTGTGGATCAGACTTTTAGGAGTGTGTATGAGCGTGCATGCATGCAGGTGAATAAAAACATCCTCCATGCATCATTGTTGTAGAACCAAGCTGCCTCTTTTAAATGCCAGTCTATTTCTCAATCCAAAAGCTGGAGGTGTATGAAAAAATAAATCTAAGGAAGGGAGGGGGGGGAGGGAGGGGCAGCTAAAAAAACACACTTTGTGTTTTACTCATTCAGTTTTTTATTTTACGGCTGCACAGCTCGGAATATTTAAGTTGTCATTACACCAGATGGGTGCAGGAAGGCTGAGGATTGTATGGTTTTTATTGAAGTAATAAACAATAATCACCGGCTTTACTAACAAACAGAGCAGGCCGACTCGACGCTGGGGCTTTTTCAGTCATGATGTTAAATTCATAAAGCTAATGAGTGGGATTCTGGTGCGATAGAAAGGTGAGTTTTTGTGTGTGTGTGCTTTGCATAATTTCACATCTCTGAAGCCTTTCCCTGTGTTACACGTCTCATTCATCCTGCTAATTCTCGCCTGTGTGTGAAACGCGATCCATCCACTAATGAAATGTGTTTTAGCGAGCTTACAAAACAACATGTCTTTTATTTTCTCCTTCTCACGAAATAAAAAAGTATTTTCATTTTTTAAGTACCTCGTGTGAAGAGTAGAATTGATTTCATTTTGGAGTCTCGACAGCTCATTGTGAAGCCAATACAGCAAATGTAGCAGATAAGAAGGAAAGCTCTGATGGACAAATTTACAAGCAGCCATAAAGTCCCTGCACCCTCCCATCCTGAATTTCCCGGCCTCCCCATCCAACGGTTGCAGTTTGTTAGCCCAGTAAAAGTTTTATACGCGCAGGAGAGAGGGATGGTCTGTCTGTTGCTGCCATGAGTTACTGTCAGCAGTAAACAAACTTGAAAAAGGCGGTGAATAGAGTGAATCAAGATGACAGCTCCAATAACGCATTAACAAGAGTCGCAAGGCTGCTAAAGAGGGATGAGCTGAGCTGTAAGGACAGACCTCTCTCACACAAACATGACCGCTTATTAGCAACTTGTTTTACATTTATAGTTTGGTGGTGACGTCGAGTGGCTACAGTAGTGATGACAGGGGAAAGGAGGAAGTCAGGTGTCACTGTACAGTACCGAAAGTCAGCATGAGGAGGGAACGGGTCAAACTAATGAGGTATTTACCGAGAAGACGGCGGATCATGTTCTGTTTGTAGCTCAACACAAAGTCAACATTGATTTTGTTCGACCTAAAAAGTATAATATGTGACATTCAGAATTTTTATTTAGCGAAAAAAATCAAACACACCCTGTGAAAATATATCCTGGAGTGAAGTCAAACTCCCTCTGGATTTGTTGTTCTCAGCTCTGTGTTCAAATGGACAGAACTTGCTCCTCCTTCAGCTTGATTATGTTTCGCTCACTGCCAATGTCCACATAGTCAGTGGGCACTGCGTTCTGTCACTGCCACGGTCTCACTCCGTTGGACGGCGCCTGGCCTAGCTGCCCCACTGGGTCAGTTTCCTGGAGTGTTAGCACAGCCATGATCAGCTGTACACACTTCACAGGAGAACTGCAAGATCTCGCGGGATTAAGGAGGAAAAACGTGCAAATCTAAAATCGACCCGCAGTGTATTTGAAACGGAGCAGAGCGTAGTGGCGCTGCTGGCACGCACTGGAGACAGCGCTCGCTGTGGAAACAGGAGCATGAGTGGCAGCGCTGATGAACCACGACTTGCACAGAGTATGTGGAAATTGGAGGTCAGAGGCTCATATTGTACATGTTTTTTTTTCGAGTGAACCCCTCCACGTTGGGGAAGAAAGACGGCCCCGCCCACTCACGTGTGTGACCAGTGCAGGTGACTGATCTGTGGATCTATACATGAGGGTTTGGTAAAAGTGAGAGTGTCCTGATTTGGAGATTAGAAAATATGGACACCCAAGTACTGTTGATGCATAACATGTTCTTTGTTCATTGTTTTGAGAGCTAAATGAAACTGTAATATTAGTTGTTATTCATGAAAGTGTTGAAAGGACGGCAGCAGCAACGTGTTTATTTCTTTCCTTCTTCATTTCTCCCCCTACAGTTCGCTGTCCCGGGGTGTAACAGCTACATAAAAAGGACATTTGGAAAAGACTAACTGAAAACAAAAACCACCACAAGGTATAAGCACAGAAAATACGACTGAGTTCAATAAACTCCTGCCAGTCCAGAGATCTATTGAGGGGCCTTTTCTGCTGGTTCTGTCAAACCTCCTGTATTTATAAGCTTTTAAACAGCTGCCACAGAACCTGCAGACTCCACTGCCTTGATGCTTTGTGTCAACTTGTAATGCATTAAGGGGGGAACTCCATCGATTGTGCACATCAAAGTGTGTTTACAGGGCTGCTGCATGATGCTTTATATGCACAAAAAAAAAACTTTCACCCTATTCAGCCTTTTTAGATCCAGTAGCATCGCTCTTTTTCCCATCATGCAAAAACAAATATTTGCAGGTGCTTAGAAGTGACAAGCCGTATCGATTGCATGACACGATCACAAGCAGTGAGTTTTTTATATCAATATTCATAATAATTCATTGTCATAAGAATGCATTGTGTCAGTTATTTATCGTCCTTTTATTATGGACGACACTCACTCATAAACACATGCATATCGATCACAAGCTAAACACTCAGCAGGGAAACAGAACAAGAAAGTTATTAATGCACGAGTTGTATGAAATGACAGTAAACGATTACCTCAGCGCTGTAAAAAAAGAAAAATCGAATAAATAAAGATATTCATATTTGTTCCTCTCTGCTGCTTGTAGCACCTAGAGCCATTTCTTTCCACCGACTGCATTTTAACTTAACATATTCATCGCCCGAGAACAAAATAGTTTATTAAAACAAACAACCTATTAATAAGAAATCAATATAGAGACTCCCAGAAGTGTTCTCGCACACTGCGCTAATGAATTTTTAAAAACCTCCCAGGTGAAACGAATAGAGAAAGTGAAGGATGTAAAGAGGATGCAGGATATCACATACAGTGTGGCAAAGGACACGAGTGTGTGTGAAGGAAGAAAAAGAGAAAGTGGCCCTGATGGAGATGGGAGGCCATTAAACAGATTGTTTATCGCTCCCTACATATCATTTAATTTACATTTATAGGGTCGTTGATATCTGTAAAACATGTCCTGATGCATTGTGGGTATGATTTTCATATCGTTTGGATTGTTTGTTATTTGTCATCATGTGCCTTCTGGATGTGTGTTTTCTTTCCTCGTCTTTCCCTCAGATGAAACATTTTAGAAATCAAACGATTCAGTCAATAATGAGAGGTTTGATTTTTTTGTCAAAAAGAAATACAAAGAACAGAATTGCTATGCTAAGAAATTGCAAAATGACACCTCGTCTTTGTCGTTCTTGCAGCCCACATGTCTTGCTTGGGCTCATATTATGCTCAGTGTGAAGTCTTACAAACAAAGAGTCACTGTCTCTCTTTGAACACACGTGTCAAACTTTTCGATACATGTCTGATTTTTAGCACGACAATAAACAAGATAAAAACTGTGCTGCTGAGAAATGTTCCTTTGTGGGTTTTTTTTTTTTTTTTTTAACTTCTCAACAATGGCACATTTGAGCAGTATAAATGGTCAAAGTCTCAACCTGAATAAACATGCAAGAAACCACTTGCAGGTACGGCACACACACATACACACACCTGCAGTGTGAAACAGATTTTACACCCTCTGTAAAGTCTTTTTTGTTTGTACTGCAGGGCATGAGGCTTCATGCAGCCTTAGTGTTTGTGTGTCATGTGTGTCGTATTGTAGAATATCACCTCTCTCTCTCTCTCTCTCCCTCTTTTTGTGCTTGCAGGAAGACCTTACAGAGCCTTGGTGCAGAAGGACACAATGAGGTGGCAGCTCCGCTTGGCTGGTCAGGCATAGCTGGAACAGGAAGAGAGATTACCTCCCAGAGGGTCTCTGTCGGTGTGTTTGTGTGTGCGTGTGTGTGTGACATCCTTTTCCAATTAGGAACACAGTCACCTCTTTGCCATGGGGGTCATTGGTGCATTGTGTTCCTTTTGGAAAACAAAAAACCCATCTCTGCATGGTTTCTTAATTTTGGACTGATCTGCTCGACTTTTCTATCCAATCAGGCATTAATATAGAATATGCTTGTCATTGGGTTTTCAATTGCTTCCTAGCGTGTATTTGAAAAGAGGAGGATGATGGGTTAAACAGCATGCCATTATAAATGGTAAATAGACTTGAGCTTGTATAGCTCTTTTCTAGTCTTCTAACTACTCAAAGCGCTTTTACAACGCAGGTTACACCTACACAGTCACACATTGATGGCAGAGGCTGCTAATTACCTAATCCCAAGCAGCACTAGCAACATGGGATTAAATGTCTTGCCCAAGAACACATGGGACATGGGACTGCAGGAACTGGGGATTGAACCCCCGACCTTCTGGTTGATAGACGACCGCCTCTACCAGCTGACTCACAGCCGCCCCCTTTGAGATAAAGCCGTCCCTCACTATACAGTACAGTATGAATGCAAAAAAAGTAATAAAACAGATAGTTGTCAGTGATATAAATGTGATATGTATTATCCCTTTCCATCCATGTTGCAGTTGTGCATCTACAAAGTTCCCCACCTGGCTCTTGGCACATTTTAGTAGAGAAAGTTTAAATTTCACACAGACAAATCAAACTGTGACAATCATTTGAACCTCTCTTGTGGTGATGAAACAAGAAAGGAGTATATTGTATGTAAGTAAACTGAATAAAGACCAAAAAAGAGTCCCAACAGTGATGATATTTGCATGTGCTGCAACACCATATTTCTTTGTGGTCAGTAGTTGATATGCAAAGTTCAGTCAGACTTTTAAAATAAGCAGTGAAGTTTGCAGTCAAATAAGCAACACCCGGTTCCATTTTAAAACAGCTTCCTGACAAACTTTTCTTTTTGATGTCGACCATGTCAGTCTTGTATTTGCAATGGAGGGTAATGGAAACGTGTTAGAGGTAGAGTTAGTGACTTACACAAAAAATAATGCTGCTCAATCATCCCCTACGGGCCTCCATACATGTGTGGTGGTGACTGTGTCCTCTGACTTGATTTTTGATGTTTTGTGTTGTTTTGGTTGACTCTGGACGTTTCTGGTGGATACAATTCAGCGATTGGACGGCCTTCCCACCGGCAAAGATGACGGACGTGGACGTAGCAGCAAAGAAGTGAAAATCTAATCACAGTGAGGCCAAACACCTAGAGCTCGTTCCCAAACTGGGGTGAACCATCGGTAGGCTTTTACCTGTGGACGTTGGGTTGATCTGCTTACTGTTGGACCGTCAGGTGCCAAAGAAACAGACATCAAAACAGACACTAAACAGACACTGAAACAGAGTTGGTGTTTGATCAGTTGTTTCCTATAAGTACCTCTAACCGCTCCTTGATCCACCTTCTTTGACCGCCATTAATATTCCAAGTAGTCTTTGTATTTTGTATTTTCCTTGCCTGCCTTCCATCCTTTTTTTAAAATTTGTTTGCCTTCACTGAGTACCAGCCTGTTGCTCTTAAACACAAAGTAAACTGTCTTTTTTTATTGTTTCCTGCTTTTATCTTTGTCATTGTTCTGCTGTGAAAATATTCCCTCTCAAATCTTAAACCTCAAGTCAAATTAAAAGACAAGACGTTGTCAAACACACACAGAGTGAAGGAGTTTGGCTTTCCCTGAAGATAATAGCTACTCTTTAGGCTACTCTCTTTTGTCATGAAAGACCCCCAGAGGGCAAGCTTATGTGTAACCTATTTAACCTGATTTTTTCCCAAATTCAAGAGTGGCATGTACACGAACAGACAGATAGATAGACAAAGACAGAGGCAGACAGACGGGACATGTATCTGGAGGGGAGAGTGGTATTCTGCGAGGATTGATAGACTCCATATTGTGAGCTAATGATCTCCCTAGGGCGCTGGAGAGAAACGATGAAACCAGCCTGCATGACACTGTCACACTCCCTATGTCGCGCCGCCACCTTCATCTCTCCGTCTTCTCTCTAACTCTCTCTCTCTCTCTCTCTCTCTCTCTCTCTATCGCTCTGTCTTCCTCTCATCCTCTCTTTGTCTCTTCCTTGGGGAAACGCATCGATTCACCTTTGTTTGTACTGTCACCCACACATTTTCAACTGTCACAGCAGCGAGACGGAGTTCACCCGACTGATGGAGCTGATTTAGAGTAAGAGGTGTGCTTGCTGTCCTCATTTCCCCAAAAAATGAACTTCTATACGACGTCTTTTCTTATTTAGTTCAAGCTGGATTGAAAAGAAAATGTCAGAAATGTCTGCAGGAAGAGAGAGAAAAATAAAGTTCCTGTAGGGAAGGGTTGCCAGTCTGTGTGCGATACCATCATTTTGAAGACATTGTTGGGAAAAGATCGTTTTAAACCAATTGTCAGCACTCGTACAATGAACACACTCTGGATTGTCCTAGTTGTGTTGAAGACAAAAGACCAATCAAGTCTTTTCCTTCTGACTCTGCCAAGCTGACACTGCAATAACAAAGGATATCATAGAGTATGTAAAAACACAAAAAAAAACATTGGTTTTAAGTCGACTTCAGGTAGAAAACTTCCACCGAGGCGTTGTATCTCCCTGCAAACAGAGGTGATGGTTTTCTGCTGAAACAATATTTTCCAACCTAAGCCTCACAGCAGATAACCGACCAATCTCCTACATCACAGACACTCAGATTGAATGAGACGCAACATCTAGTTCTTTTCTCTTCCTCTGATTTCTAATGGTGTTTTTTTCTCTCTTTCTGTTGTAAATGTTTCTTTGTTCATGTTTGTGTCCCTGGTTCCTCTTTGAGGTTAATTTGTGTCTTGACATGTCTCTATTTTTGTCTGTGTGTCTATTTGGTTTGAACATGTTGTGTCTTTTAATGTTATTCTCAGTTGTTTGGGCCCTTTCTTCCTTTTTTTTTTGTTTGGATACCTATTTGATTTTAATTAAGAAACTCACCTGGGGGAGGAGTTACTGCCCTTTGTGATGTCACAAAGGGTAAATCTCCAAACGGCCTGTTTGAGCACACATTTTCTGAAAAGTGGAGCAGGCAAAAGGTGGAGAGGTTGGACTTTTCTCATATTTGGGGGGGGGGGGGGGGGTTGTAGACGGACTAGGGATACATGTTAGAGTTAGAAAAACATGGTGGAGTGTGTTTTGCATAATATGTGACCTTTAAAGTGCTTTGTTTTTTAGTTTCCCTCCCCTTTGTAGTAGTTGTGTGTCTCTATGTAGATGTTTTTGTCCATACCTTTTAGAGTCTCTTTGTGCTTGTTGTGTCTCTGTTGGTTGTTTTTATATTCATGGTTGTTATTTCAAAGTTGTGGTTTGTGTGTGTTCTGTTTTTTGTTGTTGTTGTCTATCTTCGTTGCTATTTCGTCACTGTGGTTGACGATTGCTTTTTTTCCTCTTTGCGGTTAGTTCTGTTTTTTTTTATTGTTGTTTTCAGTTGTTGTTTCATTTTGAATCTCTTGGTAGTGTTATATTTCTCTTTCCAAGTTTTTGGTCTTCTTCTTTCTTGGTGTGGCTATTTTGCAAATTTGGTTCTGCATCAGTCGTTTTGTGATTTCACTTGGTTGTTTCTAGTTGTTGGGTGTTTAATTGCAGTTGTTTAGTTTCCCTTTGTTAGTTTTATTGTGTCTGTTAGTAGTCAGGAGTCCACAGCCTCAGGAGATGGACTTTCCAATAAACTAATATATTATCATTTCAAACAGCTGTGGCTCCCGTTGGCCTGTCCAGAAATCCATCGATGTTGTGTTTGTATAACAGGTTGACAGATTTTGTTTCAAATTTGGTTTACCACCATATCATCTCCCATCTCCTTTTACTGTGCTTTGTGTTACTGCTCTCCTCCAGTGCTGAAAACAAATAATCTCCTATTGACGCTGACACCTTGCCATTTTCACTTCATTTTCCACCTTCCTTCCACTGCGAGAGAGGAAGTCTTTGTTGTCTAGAATTACAGTTTTCCCTGTCTCACCTCTCTTCACCTCCCCCTCAGTTCTCAATCAAATGTACACAGCCAGATCTCTGTTTTGATTGCTTTGCTGGCTTCATATTGTTGACTTGTTTTATATAGAGATAGACGCTGAGGGAGAGAGAGACGGAGTGAGGGAGCCGCAGCTGGTGAAAGGGACCCAGATATGGGGGTCAGATGTGGACTGAACTGTGTGTTGGTTTGCTTTGAAATTGCTAAGACTTATCTGTCTGAATTCCCCTGCTACATTTCAACCTTCTGTATTACTGCACCCGAGGAGGAGATGAGATTGACAAAGACAGTGCAACATTTGAAGAGACTCGTGCACCTTTTGCTTCTCTCTGAAAGTGTAAGAACGTCCTCTGCACTTCTGACTCATCGTGCCATTTTTCTAACGCTTGCTTTGATTTCCTGAGTCACTCACTTTCCGTGTTGTTGTTGTTTTTTTCAAACCGGCATTATCAAAGGGAAGCACGTCGGAAAGTACCATTACACATGCTGTTACAAATTTCACAGGAAAAATAACGGCCCAGGGGACTGTGACTCACTTACTGAAGCAGATTCATCCCACCGCAGCTTCATCTTGACACACCAGCATGTTTCCAAGTGTGTGCCAACAAAATTATGGCATTCCCCCCAAAATCTGGATGTAACATATTTGAGGGTGTTTTCTGCACCGCAAAAGCAAGATGTAAATACTGCTGGTCAATAAATGTTTTAGCATTGTATCACCTATTGCATTTTTAACCATGAGTGTTATTGAACGGGCGATAAGATTTGTAGTCAATTTTTACTGTCCAGTCACACCATTATTATAGTACAGCCTGTCTGCTGGGATTTGACCGCGCTATTGATCAATACCTACGCACCCTTTAATCTATCAGGCTTCCCAGATTGTACCTAAGCTTGTAATGAAACCCAAACCGTTACATCATCCAGCCATTCCTGCTGTAACCTTTTAAAAAGGACGTAAGCTTTGAGGCCGATATATTGATGAAGCAAATTAAAAAGCAATCGTTTTGTTTCATACATCTCGCTCCAACTTCAAATGAAAGTTTTCTATAAAATATCAAGTGTGTCGTCATTTTGTTGCCGATGGCATGAGCGATACTAATCAATAGGCTATATCCTAAAAGGGAAATATCCTGTGTATGTTACTTCAGCAGGACTTTAAAGAACTGAGGGAAGGCCTGCAGCAGATATCTGGGTACCTTCCCATAGGTGAAAAGAGGGTCACACAGCTGGACCCCTCCTATTTATCTTGCAACTCTATGTTGGGACTATCGCCTCCATATGTAGACTTGGTAAATGGTAAATGGACTTCTGACTACTCAAAGCACCACATGTGACACCTACACATTCACACACTGATGGTAGAGGCCGCTATGTAAAGTGACCATCACTATTAGCTAATCCCATTCAAACGCCACCTTTGAAGCAGCCTGTAGTCAGGTGGTTTAGGACCAGATTTGGGCAGAATGGGGACACGCCGGACAAAATCTTGGTGTCAATATATGTATTTTCTTGCTCAAAGGAATTCATTAAAGCTGTTTAAAAATATCACTAGATGATTATTTGTGCCAAGATCAAATAAATATGTTGATTTGGAAATGTATTTACGTAATTTTCAACTCTGTTCCTGAACGGACATGAGAATAAGGGGATTGACCTTGTAAGTGGCTTTGAAAACATATTGGCGCATGATTGGCGTTTATAGATTTTAAATGGCGGCCATCTTGGATCCGCCATCTTATGAAGTGGCTCCCCCCCTTCCCCCAAATTGAAAGCTATGGTGATGGAGATTATGTGGTAAAAATGTGGTGCTTTTGTCCGGCGTGTCCCCATAATTTTTGCTAAGCCGCCTGACTATTGGGGTTGAGTGTCTTGCCCAAGGACACATTGGACATGTGGCTGCAGGAGCTGGGGATCGAACCCCCAAACCTTCCAGTTGAGTGATGACTGACTCTACCAACTGAGCCACTGAGACTTAGCAACTAGGCTATCCAGCACCCCAACAGTTGGAAATATTTGAGGCAATGCAAGTCATTTTTTTTTTCAGGTACCTCATCAGGTCAAACTTCTCTCCGTACACAACTGGACGTTTAAACCCACGTGCAGTGGAATGCCGTCCACACAATTTGAATACATTACCACCGCTGAACCTCTAAATGCATCTTTCTTTCTCTTTCACACCCACACACACTCGTCCATACCGCTGAAACGATTACAGGTAGTCTCCTCTGTGTTAAGCGAGTTAGTGAGGTGTTCCTGTTGCATAATCCCACCATACCTGCCTCAGTCACTTTGTGTGATGGATGTCAGATTGCAGCGTGTGGTCTATGTTAAGAGACTCTGTTACATTTAAAACATCACAGGAACTTCTGAAAAAGCAGGGCCACACAGTCCCTTTGTTAGAATTTTCCGCTCTTACTCCATTTTTGACAGCAGCAGCCCTACTTGAGGGATTTTTTTTTTTTTTTGGCTTTTTATGTTTGGTGACTCCTACTCCTCTCCTTCTGTCTTTATTATTCCCCCCTCCAGTGATTTTATACATTATGCCTCACATGCTTTCACACTCCATTGTCCATGCTGGCTCCGGGTATCCCTACTGTGGAGAACTCTGCCTGCTTCATCAGGGTGTGGAAACTGTGTGCTAATATTGCCTGCTTATACCCATTGGGTGGGATAATGGCAGCCATCACTCACTGATGCAGCACCAAAAGTGACATTTCCCTCTCTTTGTGCTGACAAACAGCATAAACCTCCCACTGCACTATCCATCTCTTCTTTTTCTCTTACATATTCTTCCTTTGTTCCCCCTGTCTCTCCGTTTGTTGATTTATTTTTATCCCTTTTTTTTGCTGTTTTCATCCTCGGTTCAGTCTGGTATTGTACGACAAGGCAAAAGGTCATGACCGCTGAAGGATGCTGTTGCAGAAATGGAAATAGCACTTGATTCTAAAAGCTTTACAAGTGATCATTTTACTCATGCATAAATTATTCAGTCAGGTCCTAAACAGAGGGACACATTAAGAGTCATGGCTACTATTACAACTCAATCATCCTGCAGGGGGTTAGCATTGCAGCTCATTTACTGGATTATTGGCAGGGCAAACGACGGATATATGACCAATCCATACATGCTGTTGATTCCAGCAATAATATCAGTTTCTCTGCGTTCTTCAGAAACAAAATTTAACCAGATCAGGATTTACCAAACCAGGTGACATTTGAATAATTAATTGCACGAGTCAGGGAAACACAATTTTTTTCATTTAAAATTCAAATTCAAGGCCAAAAGGACCTTTTTGTTTTTTTGGTGTACTTCCCTTGTCATTGCTTTAAACTTGCATAGCTTCTGGGCAGAGGAAACATGTTCTTAAAACATCTATCCATTATCTACATCGCTTTTCCCATTGGGTGAGAGGCAGGCTACGCCCAGGACTGGTCGCCAGCCAATCACAGGGCTGACATACAGAGGCAGACAACCAGCCAAACTCACATTCACACCTACTGTAAGGGCAATGTAGAGTCACCAAATAACCTAACGAGCATGTCTTTGGACTGTGTGGAGGAAGCCGGAGTACCCGGAGAGAACCAACGCATGCACAGGGGAGAACATGCAAACTCCATAAAGAGAGGCTCCTGTCAGACGGGGATTCGAACCAGGAACCGTCTCGCTGTGAGGCAACACAGTAATCACTGCCCCACGGTGGAGAAAAACGCTTTCAATTATATGAATTTTCTGGCCTCAAAATGAAGAAGGTGTAATCATTCTGAACACGAGATAAACCTCTTGGACAAAAGACAGTTCTGTGTGGGTTCATCGCTCCAAACAACACATCTTATGATCACTTGTTAATATAAAATAAAAAGTTTAGGGGCGCCAGTATCCAAGTGGTTAATGTGCGGGCCATAGTCCTACAATCGGGCAGCCTGGGTTCAAATCCAGCCTCTGGCTCCTTTGCCGCGTTACATTCCCCACTCTCTCTCTCCCTGATTTCTGACTCTATCCACTGTCCTATCTCTAAATAAATCCCCCAAATAACATGTGGTATGGTATGTATCAGTATGGTAGTTTAATTTTACAAACCAGTTCTGCATATCCAAGAAATAGGAGCTATGTAGTCAGAAGTTGAATGAATAATTGCCCAATTCTGAACATAAAAAAGGAGGCTGGAGAAACTCATATTGTTCCCAAGCCAGGTGTCTGTTATTGGTGTTATCACCAGAGTAATCAAATCCATAACTGACAACAGCACAAGTGAGATTTCTATCGCCGTAACAGCACAATACATAAACATTTTCTGTCCTCCTGCTTGTGAGTTATTTCAAGCACTAATTAATTAAAGAACTGAGGTGAACACAACGCCATGAAAGACAAAAAACAACAGCGGCAGGAAACATCTAACAGCCCATGAGGGGCCACCAATCAGAGGCATTGTTAAGAGGTGCGAGTCTGCAGGAAGGTTTCTTTCTCTCAATTAAAACTGCGGAGGTAGCTTGCACGTCTGTTCATCTCACATAGGACTGAAACGCAGAAGCTTATTTGTGTAATTGCTTTGGCTCAGGTTGGAGCCCTGAGGTGAGTGCAGAATGACCAGTCTGTTCAGATACCTGAAGTCAAAACGGAGAGTGAAAAGAGAGACCTGTTGTTTTTTTCAAGGCAGAGATTTAAGTGTGCGTGTTTGTACGGAGCAAAGGTTTAGTTTGAATTCTTGATTTAACTTCTGTAGATGCTCAAAACTCAGAGCACGTTGATCAGGGTGAGCAAGATGTAACACAATGAAATGTATTCCCTCATAATAATGTGTGAAAGATCGCTTCCCTTTTATCTTCTTCTCATTCTGATGATAGAACGAGAAGACTTGTTAGGGCTGAGCACAAAAACTATCATGGAACCAGTAAAAATAAGCTTTGATTTCCATTGACTTTCAAAATATTCAATACAACTTGTCCTGACACTGTTTCAAAATATTTCAAAATATTTAACAAAGTTTCCAGAAATTCCTGAAAATATCAGAGAATTTGTTTATGGAAATATCAATACACAAAAGATCCTGAAAAGATTCCCAAAAAGGTTCCATGAAACTTTCTTAAATGTCCATGAGTCCTCGAAAATTTCTAAGAAAATTGGAGAAAATTTGCCTCTAGAATATATTTTTATGAAATATGAAAAGTCCTTTAAACATTTTTGGAAATGCCCATGAAAAATTTACCAAATATTTAATAAAATCTTCATGACGATTTAAAAATATTTGCTCAACCCCCCCAATTTCTTTTTTATGAAATTTCCCAAATGTTCCATGAAAATCCTTAAAAAGTAAACAACATTTCCCTAAAATTACCACAATAATCACCAGACATTTCAGTAAAAATTTCTGAAGATTCCTGACATTTTGCATTAAAATCTCCATGAAAAATGGTTGCGTGAAGTCTCTAAAATGTTAAATCTTTTTGAAATATATATCTATATAAAAAAAAAAGGTTGTGGGAAATGTTCAGTGGAAATGTTTGAAAAGGTTATACTTTCATTTATATGTTTCCAAAAATGTCCCAAAGTTTCACCAGTTACATCGTCTCAAACAGAATATTCAGAACACATCATAAGTTTTTGTGTTAAGGAGAGAAGTATTAGGATGTTCGGGTATAAAAGAGAGCACACCTGTCCTTCCTTAAAAAGGGTGAAACAACGAACTACTATAAATACTCATTATATACAAAAAAAAAGATTTTTTTTACAAAATGTCACCAAATAATATTGTCCATAAAAAATCTAACAGAAAGCTCAATTTTGTCACAAAATGGCGTAATCCAGCGTGGAAGCCTGCACTGTAGAGGAAGCTATGGCCTTTCCCATTAACCAACCCAATCATGAAACACTTTGGTGTGCCCTTTCAAATCACTGTCTCCAGGGTAACTACTCTCACACCTGTTAAGTACTGAAACGGGAGAGCAGATGATCCACCTGCATGGAGCCCGACTGCAATCACTTCTTTTCATAGATTATTGACCACCTATGGTTCTCAGCCTGCAGGAACACAGTGTCTGGGTGTTGTGGAGAATCTAACTTCACCACAATGTATTTTACAAGCAATCAGCTGACATCGATCGGTGGTACACTTGTTGTCTTTATACACATATTACTCATACAATACCATGTCTCTCTGTGGAGTATGGGAGAGTTCAGTATATGTGGGGTGAGTAGGACACAGTTGCCCGACACTCCAGAGGTTACTGAGGGTCAGCGATCTCCACTTCCACAATCCCACAGATGGTGACTGTTGTGTGGCCGCAGCAAGACAGCAACACCCCACTGCAGGGCCAGGGCAGCAGGTACTGTGGGTGCTGTCCCTTCCAATGTGACAAATACGTGACATGACAGTGCATGCTCGGGGAAATTGCCCTCCTTCACTCATAGTGGAGCATGTTTCCCCACACACACACACACACACACACACACACACACACACACACACACACACACACACACACACACACACACACACACAAAAGTAACAGCTTGCTCTTATTCTCCCTGGTCTCTTAGTCTCTGTAGTGCCTTCCAGTTACTTCCATGTCATCCCACCTCTACAACACCTCTCCCGCCACCCAAAGGTACAAGTGCATTTGCGGACCCCCTCAGTTAGGCTGTCATATATATTTCAAAGGCATTTCTAAGTACATTCAGACACACTGAATACACATTGACCAAGAGAGGCCATCCAGGGCGAACATTCATACTGGGGCTCTTGACTTTCATGCATTTAAAGTCACTCTAGCAGTAATGTGTACTCATTTTCTGACCGTCAATAAAACTATTGGGGTGTTTTACAGGTCTTAAGCGTAGACTGGATAAATAAAGTGCAAGACAATTAGTTTCTTGACAGCGTATATGAAGTCTTGAGTTTGGCCATGTGCTCTGGCCATGCTTGTTTTCTGGAGCAGGAAGTGACCACATTTGGAAGCAGAGATTGTACAATAATTTATCGCCCAGCCACCCACCATCGGACATGTGTCGTCCCCACAACCACCGCCGTCCTCATTCATGCACGGCCTGGCCCGACCTTCACCTCATCAGCGAGGAAGTGTGGACAACAGGAACGCGAGGAACCCTTCCTGCATATGATCCCATATGCTCTTTTGTAAAGCGCCTCGAGATAACACTTGTTATGAAATGGCGCCATACAAAAAATAACAATTGATTGATTGATTTCCTGTCTCTCTTAAACTTTATTAAAGGCAACATAATAATAATATATAAAATATCTGAAATAAAGACACATCAGATACAGACCTTATGGCTCATCAGTGCTGTGTGTCTGTAGGATAGCAGTCTGTAAAAGACAGTTTCAGCCTTTAGACTTTATAACAAATTAAGATTTAATAAAGATTAGCCAAAATGTTGCAAGAAATAGTTTAACTAAATACAAGTTTTTGACCGGTAATGAAATATGAACTTAGTCCGCCATGTTTCCGCATTATGTGATACCAAAGTTGGATACCAAAATTTCATCTGAGCTTCGGAGACGTTTTTTCTCACGAGGTTGCCTACTTGTGAATTTTACAAGTCTAAAAGTACTTATTCCAATTATTCCAACACCATTGGAATGTGTAGTTGTAGAACAGTATACAGACATACATACACAAAAGTGCAGATAAAAATACGATGTGAATGTTAATGAAAATTATGTTAAAGACACACACACACACACACAAACACACAAATCACAACACCTGTAAAATCATTCCAACTTTCCCTTTCCTCTTTGATGCAGTCATGGAAATTGAGGTAGTTTTACCTGCACGTCTGCTCGTCCTCACTCCCCCCCCTCCCCCCCCCAACATTGCATCTTAGAATGCTTGGAAGCCTTAATAATATTTAAAGTTAAACGCCATCTGTTCCCGGGGCCTAGCGTGAATACCAATACGGCGGGCTAACGTTGCAATTAACCGAGCCAAGATGTCAGGAACGCAGGAGAGGCCCGCTCGAAGCCTCCTGCTCCAGGAAACGAGAGGCAGATGTGATGCGAGAAGAGATGGCTTTTCTGTTCTTGGGTAGAGAAAAAAAAATACTCCTCCTGTCCCCCTTTCCCTCTACCTCCATATGTCCATATGCATCAGGATCCCCAGTATCATCTTAACTAAGGGGGATCTACTTTGAAAAACATTGCCTTTATAAATGCCTGTCGCTCTATATTTGAGTATTTCAAAACCATAGAGCAGAGATGCACCAGTCAGGTGAATGAGCTGATTTTATTTTCCTTCAGGAGTCAAAGCAGATTGCATTTGCCCCTGCCATACTCACCCTATCTCCTGCTGGGTTGTCATGTTTGTGTTTTTTGTGTGTCACTGCAAAGAAGGAATACATTTTAATAGTTAAAAAATAAGTACACCAGACGGATTTAGAGACAATCAAACACTGCACATTATTCTGAGAAGGATGTGGGTGAGGTTGAAAATGTAATTTATGGGTGGGAAGATATAACACGCACATCACTGTTTTTCAGATCCTTGTCTAAAAGTTTTCTGTCTCTTTTTATCTGCCAGTCTCATGGAAACTAGGTGGTGCGTTTATGTCATGATTCCGTAAACACAACAACAACAACAATGCTGTAAAATACAGGTGTGAAAAATACTAATGAGGTGATAACACACACACATTGTCATCTAGTTATCTAGTCAATCACCTTGTAGTCACTTACCTTATGCCCACAAGATAATAACCTGTTCCAATGACATAACTACATTGTGTGCATGTAACCCTGGAGCTCTTTGGAAAACACTGACTTCCTTTTCAGCATCTGGAAGTCAGATTTCAGCAGCTGCAACGCTGAGATTGATTGACACATGTACAGACAAATCAGTATTGAACTTTGACTCATGGCGCATTAGTGAAGTTTTTTCTATTGTTTAAAAGAGTAACAGCCTCTGCAACAACTTTGATTGACAGGCTAATAATCAGTGTTGCTAGCATGGTGAATTGTTTTAGTATTTCATTTAGTAAAAAACCAGCACAGGGACTGTTCAAAACCTGGACATAGGCACAATAAAGGATATTTCTTTTGATAAAGAAAATACTTTTTAATGACTTTTGATTCTTTTAAACTGTTATTTATCCATCTAAAAAAACTCTCTGGGCTACACGCACAAGATCATATTTTGTTCCAGCAATAATAGTAACCTGTGCGCACATATACTTATACAGTTTTCTGACAGCTAAAATGGTAATAATTAATCTGCAACACACCCAAAAACCAAACTCAACAACAGGACTGTTATTACACAAATCAATAGAACAGGACTTCACACATCTACCAAACATCCCTCTGGATGGAGGTACAGAGCACAGAGGTGCAGAAGGGCTCACCTTTGGGAAAAGCCTGATCCCTGCTGTTATAGGGAACCTTTGTATGCTATACTTAAAAAACAAGATGTGATGAACATACCCACACACACAGTAGGACAAGTCTAGATAAAACACATTATAATGTTGTTAGAAACACCCTGAGCTTTTCAATGGCACCCTCCAAAGCTGATAATACAAATGTAAAACCACGATTATCCCTTCACCCTTACCCGTCTGTCTCTCTCCCTCTAACCCTCTTCACTCTTCCTAAGACTATGTACATAGTGGAATCATGCGCAAAAGAGAGAAAAGGTCGGCTTTTGTGCACCCCGGTGGGATCACTGGTGTCTCTGTTCACACATTCAGGTTCATGCGACACTGACCTGTGGGTGACAGGGAAGCTTAATTCTCTGGAGAGTAAGGTGTTGCCAAGGCTGCTGAAAGCAACACCACTAAGGTCAGTGAGCCACGGTGAATTCAATGGATTCACTGTGTTGATATACACTCAAAAAGCCTGAAAGCCCACAGTGACACAATGGCCTGTAATCTACTGAATATTTAAGTGTGTCAGCTTTGGCATGAACAAAGAGGACACATAAATGGGTGTTCTCTGGAATAGACATAATCATGTAAACAATAATCAACCAGACTTCAGCCATCCTTTATCAGATGTAGTATCCATGTGTTGATCATCTGGACATGTGTCTGATAATATGCTGCTATGGTCCAGTGGGCATGTTTGAGTGTACGCTCCGGGGGGTGAGCAAGCTATGCCGTCCAATATCAGCTGGCCTCAGAGCTGCTTCTATAATGCATGAAGATCAATACTCTGTGGCTTTGTGATTGAGGCCTTGCAACTCTGTTCCCATATCAAGTATTCTCACCAACTGCCTCGCCGTTTGAGGAGATCTTTGCCTTTGGATTGAGAAGGGCCCAGGGGAACGTAGACAACGTATCTGGATGCCCAAACTGCTTTTGTTTGAAGCAACAACAACAACAACGACAACAAGAAAGATAGCAGTGCTGTGTTTAGGGTATTTTTGACTTCTGCAGTTTCTATGGCAGGGTTTGATGTCAGCTTTCAGAAGAACATATTGAAAACATCAGTAATAAAGGCCTCTTCCATGTATTTGTGCTTATTTTATATGCAATGTCAGCAAATTTCCGAAAGTGTAAGGTCAAATTTTCAAAAATCATAAAAGAGATTGAGAGTTTAGTGTCGTTTCATATTCAGTCAACTGGTTTCCCTTTCCAAAAGCAGTACACCTCCCACCCTGGTTCAGTCACAGTTTTATTATTGCATGAACACAGCCCAGATTGAGCCCAGATTGCTTAAAGGTATGGTAGATTTTTTCATTTTGAACTTTATATACAATCAAACTTTCTTCTCTCGCACCCAAAAAAAATGCACTTTTCAACAGAGTGTGCTGTGAATGCAGAGACAAAAAAAGCAAATGGGTGCTTCCAGCATTAGTAGACACATGCCTTTGATGTGCAAACATGTTTCTTGTAAAGCATTTTCCAATGTAAAGAAGGTGAGCTTCATTTCTTTATACACCATTTAATACAAAGCAGCAAATCAAACCATTTCACAACATTACTCAAGAAGCAAAAACGTCCAAAGACGACCTTTAATTAACTTTAAAGGTCATACTGAGTTAAGATTGGATGCCATACTCATCCATTCATGCCTTTAACATATATGCATTTGACTGGTTCAGGGTCATGGACTGCATCTCATTAATCCTCTAATGCAACAGAAAGAATGGAATATGTAGTGCGAGGAAAGGGAAACATTACATCTTCACCAGTCGAGGCCACAACAGCAGAGAATACCATCACTTGTATGGGAGATATAGGAAATGAACCCTTGATGGCTGACAAAAGAAACTGCACTAACGACCACTTTGTGTCCAATTTAAACTTTAATTGGGCACAAACTTTATTCTATAAAGGCCCCATGCACCCACACAGCTGTTCTTACTCATTCTGGCTGATTAGATCTGTGGGAAGTCAACGTTTTACATCGCCCTGCTTGGTCACCAAAGTACTTAATGAACTTAAAAATATTGTAAAGGTGTGTAGGTCTTTAAAGGCTTAACATGTGCATGAAAACTGACAAGAGAGTCAAGGAGATGCTGAACAAAGTCCAGAGCAGAGAACTAATCAGGCCGAAGTAAAAACACACGTTGTAGTATAACAAAAGGGACAACTTAAAGAACCTTATACTTTGAATATGTGACCACTACATGATTTTACTACATTGAAGCAACATTTTAATAGGACTTTAACACAAGAATTGCACAAAGATGTGACAATATTCCCATTATATTTATTTCTGGAGTACAAAGGAGTATTAGGGCCACTTTAAGGGGGGACAAAAATCTGAGTTTTTGAGCTTCATGTCTTAAATTTACGAAAATAAACTTGGAAATTTATGAGAATAAAGTTGTGTTCATACGAGAATAAACTCGGAAATTTCTGAGAAGAAGGTCGTTAATTCATTCTATAGTTATATTAGAAGAGCAGCAGTCGTCTGTACGGAAATGATCGTGGAGTATCATGAAGTCATACTTTAGTAAAGTTTATTTTTTTCTTTAAGGTGGCCCTAATACTCCGTCATACTGGAGGACTCGGGTAATAGCCTCAATGCTGCAGTCACTGTGGCTTTATTGAACAATGGGTTCCATATCTGAAACAACATTTTTCTTTCTGGTTTAATGTCATGATAATATTTCAGATTGTAGGCACATAAAATGAATATGATACATCTTTTACATTCAATTGCATTTATCACAGTTGCATATCTTTAAAAACTTTGTGTGACTTTAATGACCTGGCAAACTGTTAAACCCTACAAGCCCCCAGCCGCTCTCCCTACAGCCTAATGGTCTACTCTAATGGCTGTTTGTCTTGTTTCATGGTAATTGGGGGGCAACTGACTCCAAACTCTGCTATCTTTTCCTGCTGAGAGTCTTCTGCTGTCCCCTCTGGGTCCCCTGCTTTGTAGGTACCGGTTCCTGCTCTAATGATATCATAATTGCTGTTTTCCCGCACAGTGGACAATGGTTGCCAAGCCTGAAGGTGGCCCAGCAAATGAGCTAGAGATCAAACCAGGAACAACAAGATGATGATGAAGGCACAGTGTCGATGCAGACAGAATAACACATACTCATGAAAGCATAATGTATCGTGCTTTCCATTGTTTTTACTCATATTTATCTCTCTAGCTGCTGAACCTTCAAGTTATCTATAATACATCATTAGCGACCAAAAAATGCCTATTCATCTTCATTTAGTGAATCAGCATGGCCACTTTATTGTGTCCTTGAATTGGCTGTTAGAAAATGTGATATGAGTTTGACCTGTGTGTTGGCTTATGCAGGTAGTCAGAGCTACATATATGCACATGTACATGTATGTGCAAACACATCAAACCAAATTACATTCAAGCTAACGATGCATTTCACAAATGATCCTGCAATGTGTTTCTACATCTCACAAAGACCTGCTCAGCACACACTCGCAGCAGTGAGATAGTGCAGCGCTTTTTGAACAATCATTTCTCAGTCCTGCTGAATTCATGCTGACGCTCTGGTTTGCTCAGTTTGCTTTCTGAAAACTCCCCTTTTCCTCTTTTTAATCCTCTGAGGGGAAGCAGAGGGAGGGAGAGAGGGAGAAAGAGAGAGAGAGAGAGAGAGAGAGAGAGAGAGGGACCAGCATTGAATGCTGACAGGGACATAACTTGCCTTTCCCTGCATACCTTGTTTACAGTCTTTCTCCCTGCTGCTATACCCTCCTCTCTCAATGGAGCCATAAAAAACAAATAGGGGCTTTTAGAGAAATTGCCTTTGCACTGAAGATTAATAACAGTTGCACCAGTTCACCCAAGAAAGTCTCCAGAGGCAAAAAACGATATTGGAAGATTAAAAGTGCCACGTCCCTAAATTGGAGTGATTCAGAGCTCAACCTGCTCTCTAACCAGCTTATTGAGAGTCAAGGTCTTGGTTTTTCTGCGAGACAAAAAGCATCATTAAGTATTTAATTCTGGATGAGGATGCACTATATGAGCTAAATGGTGGGCTAAGGGTGTGATTGATCTTCTGCCTCCGAAATGGAAGTGGACAACGAGCTGGCTGCAGTGGCTCACATAAAAATTGGCCATTCTGTGAGAGCTTAGGTCATCTTTTCTCTTTTTGCAGCCCCCTAGTTAAAAACACCGCACAATGGAAGTAGAAAAAAGAGAGCAATGATTCAACACATTATTATAATGAAAAAAAAGAGAAGTGGTGCTGCCCTGATATTAAACTGTCAATTAAGATGCATACATTTGCAAACAAAGCAATTATAGGTCTATCTGGTAAGATTACATTAAATAATTATTAAACAGTAAATCACAATGCGTAGACACCGCCTAAAATAAATTTCACACAAAAAAGAAAACAAATAAAATGATCACCAGGACTACATTCAATTCAATTCAAATAGCTTTATTGGCATGAATGTGTAAAATATATTCCCAAAGCATATAATAACAAATAATACAATTGTAATAATGAAAAGTAATAATTTGCAATTAAATAATAATGACACACAGACATCAGTTCAAATTAATGCTATTTTGTCCTTTCAACAATTTAAAAAAATACGATGACATAATCATCATGTAGGCTACTCTAATATCTCAAATACAGCAATTTTTGCTGTCACATAACTATCTCTTTAACATTTGTTTTGGCTTTGTGAGAAATTTTGATAAGGTCAAATAAAAAGTAATAATACAAAGAGGGGGGTCCTCTACAGCACGACACTTTGCTCTGCATATTTTCAAAAGTGCCATAGAATTTCTATGGCAACAAGGAAACACGCGTCTCCGCAGCAACCAGACCTGAGCGTCTCTGACGTTGCCTAGCAACCACAGCAGGGAGAAAAATAAAAACTACGAACAGCTCTTGCGCCACACAAATCAACATTTCTGCTTCACTTAATTCTTTTTCAAGACACCTGTGGATATGTTGAGACACAAGAAGGAGCAAAGAACACAAGGCTTCACCGTGAAGTCTACTATGAAGAACTCCGTGGTGAGTAAAGTTATCTTACGCTGTAAACGTTAACGTTAGCTTACGTTAGGTTAAAGTTAGCTTTAGCAGCGTTTGAGCTAGGTAAAGGTGTTCCGAGTGTCGACCGAAATAACAGGTGACAGCTGAAAATACTTTGTGTAATGTATAGCAGGTAGCTCAAAACGACGTACAGTAGCATACTGTTTACCTATACCTGCGTCAACACTTTGAACAGCTTTACTAACTAACTGTACTTTCTAATCATGGAAACAGACATGAGTTGCATCGAAGAGGCAGCGATAAAGTTGAGTTGTGTTACTTGAACTCTGTCAACCTAGACTCCCACATGCTGCTTTACTCTGTCTTTCTTTATCTTTTCTCTGAAGATGCTCAACAATCATCTGTCTGGTCTTGGTGCAGAGCAAATTCTTCACAAATCAAATAGCCTACATAGGCCTAGATCAGATGAGGAAACTGTTAAAAATAAAAAGGGGAAAGAATGAACATAACATTGTTCTCTAACTATTATTTAGCCTTTCCTGTGTTGCTGTCACTGTTTGTAATTATTTTGGTCTTGGCATTTTAGAACTCCAAAATGACATCCAATATCTTTAATAGGCTAAAAAAGACACTTTTAGAACCCACTCCAAAGCTATACTGCAATGATTAGACACTATTCAAAGGCCATATGCTAGGAAAAATGCTAATGATTTTTTATTTTTGTAACATCTTGGAGTTACCAAATTAACATAAAAGGGAAATGTTTAATAGACTACCATGATTGTTGGGTAGTTGAAGTCTAACACAGCCCTTATTCTTTCAAACTTAGACTTGTCTATTTATTTTTTCTAGCCGCAAGCTTGTATGTGTCCTAAAAAAACTGTTGTGGATTTGTTTTTGTACTTGTGCTCCTTGGCTGATGCTATAAAAACAACAACTACAAAGCCTCCCTTAGCAGAGTTTCCTTGTAGAGCAGCCCCAATCATAGACATGTCTATAAACTGTGTGGAAAGAGTTGATTAATTTCTTGAGACAGTTTTTGTCGGGTCTTTTCTCATTTACTGCAAATGAAGATGGATCAGGAAAGTATAATAGGTTTGTATCGCAGAAGACATTTGTCTTCATTGATAAACTGTATTGGTTGGTAAAACTAGCTTTAGTAGGGGTGTGTGAAAAAATCGATCCCAATTATTAATTTCTACAATTCTAAATTGATTCAAAGCGTCCAAAAATAGATTTCTAAAAACTAATTTTTTATATTAAGTCATCTTTTTTAAGTCAAATTGCACCCGACCTTCCTTGGTACACTGATGCAACAAGAGGTGTGTCGATTCTGGCCCGTCAGCCATGCTGCTAACATTAGCTTGCTATTAGCGACAGTAATTTATGGCTGCAACGTCTGCATAAAGTAAAACAAATAAATAATAATTTGCAGCTTCTTAGTGCACAGAAGGAGTAGAACCTGAAATAAGCACCCCTTTGTTACAAATAGGTAATGTGTTTTGAATCGCAAATCGGTTTGAATTGAAAATCGATTTTCTAACTAATTCTGACCTCAAAAATCTAAAGAGTCTGAAAGAAAGAGTCACACTCTTTAGCTTTAGCGTCACCTAAAATGGATAAGTACTATATATCTATTTATATTAGGGGAAGGTCTCCTATATTTTAATGTATTAGATCAAGACAAGTTCAAACATTTTGTGTCTGGTCCATGGCTAAATCTCATAAAAATGGGATACGAAGCATAAAGCTGGCTTTTCCCTCTGCTGACCCTCTTCCATCAAAGGCCTATGATAGATGAATCTGTAGCCACATGCTGTGCTGTTGAAGATGTTGTAGGCAAGGGAAGCAGATGATAGACTGTAGACTGCTGAAAAAAACAAAACCCTCCAGTTACACATTTACACAGACATCCCTTTTTTTTATAGCATGCATAAAAGAGAAGTAATTGGTGTTTGTGTGAGGTCACATTTATGTAAAAGGAACATCACAATTTGTTAACACTAAAAACTGTGTTAATTAAAGTCACTCTCTACTGTTGATATTGTGCTGTGTGATGCTGACTCATTCACAAGTTCAGTTGAAGTTCAGTTCGTGTGAGGAGAGTTTTGTTCTGTTAAATCAGGGCTTTATAATAATCTAAGGAATGCAGAGATGCCTCATATACTACGTTCTCCTATTTTTACACTTTTCTCACCTTGTTACTCAGGCAACCATTCCCAATATTTTTTCGTCAACACCAAGCTGATTGTTTTTTTTTAAGTTGGAAATGGGGAGAGGTGACATAACATTATAATAATATATCGCATATGATAATTCATTTCCTATAGTTGCACTTGGCAAAATGTTTTTTTTTCTTTTTGGTCAGGCATTGAGTTAAATCTTCTTCTTCTCTGAGCCAAGTTTTTTTTTGCAGACAGTTGTTGCCTTATTGTGTTCACACTGCACAAAAGAGACTATGTGTTAAATAGAAGTGGAAGAGCTTCACACTTCTGATGACAACAGTAAATACTTGAGCATGGGATGCTGCAGCTCTGTTTTTTCTATGGAAGAGACCGCTTTGAGATGCAAAAGAGGCAGTCTTCGCTATCATTGACTTCCTTCCCTTTTTTTTGAAGGTCATAAACAAATCTCCTGACAAGAGCCTTCACAGGGGAGGCTCCGGCAGAGCCCTTTAATATTCACCATCTCCCCCGACGATCTGCTATGTCTGAAAACATGAATGATGCTCACACACCACCATAGCACTGGCTTAATCCTCAGAAAAAAAACATTACATTTTTCTGAGGCTTGCTCGTGTCTGTTGCCTTGTGTTTTTTTTCCTCCCCTGTGGTCACTGACATATCGCTCCAGAGAGGGCAGCTTTGCGGAGAGCTGTGATTTGTAGGTAACGACAAGGCCATTTCAAGCCTTGAAAGGGTATGGGGACTTGAAGCATAGGCTTATTATGCCTTAAAGTATTTGTGGTCATAGAAATTGAATCAATAGCACTGGCCCCTGAAACTTCACCCTTTTTCCAATGATTCATCCCCAAGCATGTGAAAAAAAAAGGATGCACATTACATGGTGGGAGGTCGTCACCTTCTGTTTCAGACAGTTAAGGAACAAAGCTGTTGCTTTATGTGTCAGAGGCTCTTTCCGGCCTATAACAGGGGTTTGGGGAGAGATCAGAAACTGCATGTTGTGGAGAATGATGATGATGATGATGATGATGATGATGATGATGAATAATTTAGCAAATGATCCAGCTATTTAGACTTTACCTTTATAACTTATGTTAACTATTTTATTCCAGCCAGTGGAGAAATCCTTCTCCTGCACAACACCAGCAGAGTCTTTAAACAAATAAAAGGTTTTGGGGGCTATTCAGTGGATTCAGGCTAGCTTATTCTGCTCTCCGTTTAACCACCTCTCAATAAGTAAAAACAGTTGTTCAATAACTATTGAGCTTAGTTTGAATGGGTCGTGAAGATAAGGTGATTTATAGACTCTTAGAGATGTAGAATTTATGACCTTAGATCATCATCATGCCCTGTTATCGATTTTTGTAGTATAATGTTTGTTGGATGTTTGCCATATCAAATCCAGTAAAGAAATCCTCTTTCTGTGTGCTGCTTTTACACTTCAACAAATAGTTTAAAGTTGTATGACCCCCCCCCCCCCCCCCCGCTTTTTTTTAAATTGAGGAAATGCTCATAAAGACATGAAGCCTAGATGAAAGTTCTTACATTTTTCTACACTCTCCTGTGTCCTACCTCTTCTTCACAACATACACAGCAGAACTTACACACTAGACATGATCCTCTTTAAGACGCTGTATCTCAAAGTTCACCTGAGAGGGCAAATCAATACAAACTACACCTGATCCCAACTTCAGTGCTGGTGTGGGGAGGGTCTGCTGATTGCTAAGACGTTGGACTGCTTTATTAACAAGCACACCTCATTTACTGCTAGCTTGGCTTCTGGGATAAAAAAAATTCAGCTGGTGAATATGCCCCCCCCCCCCCCCCCCCCCCCCCCCCCCAACACACACACCCCGCCAAATATACAACCTGCCAACCAACCCTTTCCCCCCCAGCCCAATCGCCATTCCTGGCTCACCCCACTAACCCCGGGGGACAGATGGAGGCTCGATGTAAACGTGACCTCCATATTGTATTCCTTTCCTCCCCCACAGCATCATCATTATACCTGAGCAGATGTCCCAGCCCCCCCGATGATGTCTCCCTCCATCTTTATCTTCCTCTCTTTCTCTCTAGCCTGTCTTTATCCTTTTCTGCACGATCTTCAATCAACCAGGCAGGTTCCTAAAGAGGAAAATGTTTTACACTGAGAAACAAGAACTCACTAGTCAATTACTGGGCTGTAAAATGAAACGTAAACTAAATCAGAATATAATCATGGTAATAATAAATAACAATTATAACCAAATATTGAGATAGAAGAGACCGAAGAAGCACTTTAATACTTAAATTGAGTTGCCGTTAGTGCCTTTAGAACCATCTTTTGTTAAGATTGTCTCTGCCATTTGCTTTTAATGCCATGATCACTGAATGCTATCGTAAAGCATGAAGACAAAACAACAATTTAACAAGTGACAATTTAGAGTTGATACTTGATTAGGCTTTGAATGAGTTTAGAATTTAATTGCAACCTGATCAATTGTAATCTCACTTTAAATTGCATTGTATAAACCTGGTTAAAATAACATACAACACACTCTAATTGAGTTTGGATTGCATTGAGTACAATGTTTTTTTTAAATGATCTTAAGTTTATTAGTTAAAGCTTGATTTAAGATGATTAAATCCATTCCTCTATCCACCTATCCTGTTAACACTGCAGGCTGGAATGATTCTAACAAACAGAACATGTTCACAGCTGGGACAAAAAGGCACTAATTTGAGATAGAAATAAGCCTGTTGTCAGACATACAAAAAGCAAACAGTTGTTGACCCATCCTGAATGCTTGAAAAATGTTATGGAGATGAATCTGTCTGTTTATCATTTTCACTCACAGTCAAAATCACTCTTCTTCATCGCCTGAAACACATTTACCTGACACAGGAGCTCATAATGTTCCCAGTGTGGTACATAAATTGCCAATGAATCCAGCTGCGGTGTTTTGTGTATATGAGGTGTGTGAAGCATACCTTTGCAAGTAAATGAATTGCTGTTAGATTCCTTTACCTGTCTGCTTTCCTGCCTCACTTGAACTGCCTCACATGTGTTTTCTGAAACAGTAGTGCTTGCAGACACAACCCTAGCACGTGTTAAAACTATTTTTCATCCATCTTGCCTTCCCTGCACGGTCATCTTATCAGCAGCAGAAGCCTGTAGTGCATCCCTGTAAGCAGCTGGGGTATATGAGGAGGAATTGAGTCATGGTAAAACAGGTTAAATTGGCAATGGGCTCCGGTGGCCTTCTGGCATTTCCATTACTATCGATCAACCACGGAGCCTGAAGCTTTGAGTGAAAGGAGAGTTGGCTGACTTGGATATCTTGTAGTTTCTCCCCTAACTTTTGACTTGATTCACTTTGGCTGCATTGCTCTTTATTTTTAAGGCAGTGGAAAGGCTGACCCACATAGAACAACATTTTTCTAACTGTTAAATAATATGTTGATGTATTTTATAATTGTATATTTTTAAGAGATGTTCTAACTTCAAAGTATACACTAAAGTGAACTGATTTTAGCTTTAAAAGGTTGTTTATTCAAGTCTTTTCTTCGGTCAGCTATGCTTAATTTTGTGTTTTGTTTAGATTGAAAGGTTTGTGCTCCATGCTCCTTTTACCTGATATCAACAGCTAGATTTTGTCCATATTGATGGCATGCTATCTTAGGTGCATGACTGCTAAAATCACTGTGACCTCTTCTGTGGTTGAGGAAATAACTGGAAACGTCAGTGACAGTCAGATATGGACAAGTACCTCCATGGCATTCCTTTATGACCTTATAGGAAGTGCTCGACTGATTGTCTCTATTATGCTTTCTAAGCCTGGTGGACAATTACACTGGCCTCTGTGTTTGTTATGTTCTCCTTCAAGCCCTTGTAGCTTGCATTCTAATTAGATGGCTTTTAATGGAGATTGTTTATTGCTCCTTGCAGGCCCGCTATTTTTTGCTCTCAAGTTAATTAGCCCGATGTCATGTGATAACCAATGTAGAGGACATCTAGACCTATGCCCCTTCTATGAGCAATGTCCTTCTCGTATCAAAAGCAGTGATGCAGGGCGTTGGCTAAAGGATGGGCTTGTTTTCACTTAGTCTCACTCATATTTAAAGCATGGATGAATATGAGGCAGTAAGTGGATGTTAGACATGAAGATACACACATAAACACAGGTGAACATGGGTTATTTTGTACATTACATGCCAAGTATCTAGTAAATGATTATGAATTACCATAAAACAATTTGCTTAAAATGCATGCCAGCTAATGTTGTGTAATCCAGCTGTTACAGCGATGATGACAGTTTGACAGTAAAGTGATAATTTTATGAAATACTAATCAGGGCACTACTAACTTTCAAGCTCTCAGTGATTTATTGTATTTTTTTGTATTCTAGCAGCAGTATAGTGCATGGCTCCACAATCAAAAACAGAGGGACCTGTCACCAATTGACATTGCTGTCTCTCTCCTCTGCTCTCTATATGTCAACAACAGACCCTTACATAATCTGTGCATCTTTATGAGATTCTAAAAGGATAAAACATTTGTATTTGCCAACTGGTGAATATAACAGTTAAAATTACATCTCTGTCTCTCTCTCTCTCTCTCTCTCTCTCTCTCTCTCTCTCTACTTAATCTCAATGTCGATCCACTACTGTTGTTCTCTCTCTCTCTCTCTCTCTCTCTCTCTCGCTCTCTCTCTCTTTCCCTCGTGGCAGCTGTGGGTTGAAAATATGACTGTATATCTGTTTGTTTTTTTCTAACAGTTGTATTTTTTGATACTATCGAAATAAAAAATAATGGATATTATTGTTTTAAAGAATGTGGTATTGAAAAATTTCAAAAATTTGGACTATTGGTAACAATTGACTACCCTGATGTGTATACTCCGGACATAGATGTCAACTGAATTTGAACCTAAATGAGAGAGTATTAAACAGACAGGACATTAGTCTTTCATTACCACATTATCCTATATTATTACCCATTACACTGACCTTGTTAGAGGAGAGAAGCCACTTTAGTGCTGTTTTATTTTGTCTGTGTTAGGCAAGTACTTTTCTACAGGGTCATACCTGGCAGCTCACATACTGCCTACATCAACATAATAGGAACCAGTAGCAGAAAATCAATGTATCTGACAAACAATGTTATTTCAGTCCAGTAATGGCTAAACAGTGGCCTTTGTTTCACTACCCCCCACTTTGAAAATCTTCTAAAATAACCATCAGCGCAACAACACCGCCTGGTACCTGACCTTTTGAATTTTGCTGACCAGGGTATAGAGACCAAAATGGGCTGTAAGTCTGCTATTCCTCAAGGACTATGATAAAATGCTCTGTGCATTAATGAAACATGGCAACTGCTTCCTTGTTATAAATGTTAGAAAACCAGTATGTTACAATAGAAAATCTGTTTCTGCTAGAACACTTATTAGGGGAATATTCTCTCTAAAAAGAAGAGGAATGGGAGGTTAGAGTATAAGTGCAGCGGTGCCACCTTCTTGCCTTGCTCTCTGAATTCAGTTTAAAACGCACAGCAGTAAGCTTTCCAGATGGTGCTTCAGGGCTGTGGTGTTCTTCACCCAGTGCCAAGAAAGTAAACCTGCAAACCCTTTGAGATATGAAGTACTGTGTACGTTTCCTTCAAAACTCCACTGGGGATTACTCTGCTATTTAGCTCATGCCTCGCATCCAGCTGAGTCAAAGTGCCCCTGGTCGAGGGTACGCTGGAGGCAACAGCTCTGCTGCAGCAAGCTGAAGAAGGCAGGGCAAGGGAAAGGCTGGAAGGGAAAAGTTCTCATATACCGTCAAAAATGTTCACATCATGGCCTGGCAACCCTGTGCCCCACCACGTCTGTGCATTACCCCCGACATGCTGAGAGAAAATTCTACTAACAAGTGTTTGACCAACACGCCGTGCTGTGGCAGAGGGAGACGGGCAAACCTGTTCGTGACTCACTGTCTCTCTCTCTCTCTGTCTCCCTTGCTTTCTTCTGTCTTTTTTCTGGCTCACCCTCCCACTCCCTTAAGACAGAGAAGAACAAAGGGAGAGAGGGAAGAAAAGCAATATAACCTCTTGGCCCTTATCTGCGGAGTACACCAGAGCATGTCTGGCCTCAGACACGGCTTTGCCTGTCCTTTGAAGGCCCTCATCTCCCTTTGATTTCAGCCAAACGGTTCAGCACAGTGACAGATGCTCAACTTTCCATCTGTCACTTTGACACCCATCTCTTTAGTGTTGTTGAATCTAACTGACTTTGTTTGTACTGCCTGTCTGTACTGCCTGAATAAGGTTGTGACACGGATGCTGATGTGAGTGCTTATGTAAAAGATAGTGACTGAGACCTTTAGCTAAGACAGATGAAAGAAAACTCCCGGCCACTTTTTTTTTGTAAGGTCGTCTTTCTTGTCAGTATTTTTACATTAACATTTTAGCAATTAAGATGATGCTCAGATACTGAGTGATTTAATGAGGGGTGTTAGGGTCATCATCACATTACCTTGACAACATTCCTCTGAGATGGGCCGCAAAAAGATATAAAAATTCAAGCCAAGGAGAGTTGTCGATGGTGGAGTTTTATTAGAGGATATTAGAGCGAGTAGAGGGGAAAGAAAATGAAAAAAAGAATATGATTCAAGCGGGAGACGATGACGTAGCACACCTCTTAAATTTTATGATGGAAAATTAAAATTTGGATTTGGCTGCCATGCCTGAACTTAGAGGTCATTTTTTATCTCTGGCCCAAACAGTGAACAGTACACCTTTTTTTAATAATTTCTTGGATATCATCTGTTTTTCAAAAACTTTTGCCATAACTCTAATCTGTATAATTGGTGTTTGATGATAAGACCAAAGGCACATAACATGACGTAAGGAAGGGCGATTGTAAAAAGGCTTTTTTATTGAAGCACTGTTGTGATATAATTTAAGAAGACACTGTATGACTAATACAGATTTTGCCCTTTGGATCCGAGCCAGCAATGGCCGGCCATAATTTTTTTGACCATGTCTTTTTGCTCTCTTTCTTCTGTTTATTTGCTTGACAGTGTGCATGTGTGTGTGTTTGTGTGAGAACCTCCCGGTAGCTTAGTTCAAGGTGTCGTCTCTCTGTCTGAGAGCTGCTGAGGCCAGCACAGTGTGAGATTTGAGGTGTCTGTTTTCAAGGCAACATGGGAGTGAAGGTGTTTTTGTTCTTTGTCTCCAGTTGTTATCTGAAAGATGGACTATCATTCAGAGCATTATACTTGCAATAGGGTTTCAAAAACAGACCTCTGGTCCACATATTCCACTCTCTGTTTACCTGTAAGAACCATTCAATTGTTTGTCTGTGGAAAAAACAAACTTTGGATTAAGAATCGTTTAATGTTACATTCAAGGAAGTAAATCAAATAGATAGATAGGCAGTGTACCTGTGTGTGTGCAAGTGAGTTCAGAAGACCATGTGTCTATACTAGCAGAGCTGTAGCCTTTAGTGTGTGTTCCCCCTGTTTAATTCATGTAAAGGTCACATTTCAGACCAGGCCAGGCTTTGGTCTCTGCATGGTGTCTCTGTAAGTAAACCTCCAGTATCATTTTTTAACAGACGGCCTTACGGGGAGCAAGACTGATTTCCAGGAATGGAAAGTCACACTGGGTGTGTGATAAGACCGAGAGCCTGAGGTTCATTTTGCAATACATACTAATCACCTAGATAATGTTCTTCACTGTTAAACAATATTCCTGTATCAGAGGTAGAACCTGTATCTCTTTCCACGTGCAGCCTGCTTATCTTCCAATGCCTCCCTCCACTCCTCAGGGATCTGTCAGTGCCGGGCTACCTTTGACACGTGTGTGTGTGTGTGTGTGTGTGTGTGTGTGTGTCTGTGTGTTTGTGTGTGCTTGTGCATGTGTGTGTGTGTGGCTGCAGTCTGACCTCCTCTCTCCTCTCATCTTTTCGGATGTCTGACTGTGGCTCCGTGGTGAAATCGATGGCCTCCTGTTGCTCTGGGTGTGTCCGTCTCCTGTTCCTCCCCCTGCGGGCCGATTGCCGCCACATCAAATCTTCCACAGCTTCCAGTGATGCTTCCTCACTGAATTCTTTTCGGTCACGCTGCTATATTCACCAGCTCCCCTGTCCATCTGTCCATCTTCTCATCTTCTCCTGTTTCCAGTCTGCCTTCCCATATCAGCCTCCCTCCTTCCTAGCTGTATATTTCAGTGACTACTTTCTTATCTGCTTAGCTGCCTGTCTCCATACCTGCAAAACAAGCTGCAACTTTTGGATGAGTCATGCAGCTATTCTAAGATGTGGCCAGCAATCCAGAACCACTCTAAAACAAAAAGTGATGTTACTTACTTCAGGAACATTAATATTAAACGAGTTGGTTTTCAGTGCACCATAAATTAAATGCAGTTACTAGAATGTTTATTGACAAGACGCTACTTATTTGATGAATAAAACTGAAAGGACAGTTAAATCTGTCTTCATCTGTAGCTGAAATGGCAACTGCAGCAGGTCAGGGATGTAGTTTTCCTTCTGTGTCTCATTAATTTCATGGCCCATCGCAGTGTTTTAATACCTTAAGGTGTCGTCACTGATTGAGGCCATAAAGACAAAGCGTTGGACCAGTGCGTTTGGAAGTGAAGCATGCTTTGTTCTCTTTGCTGACACACAAGCTCAGACACACTTGTAGGCATATTTATAAAACTAATTAAACAAAATTAAAAGATGGCCAGACGTGTTGCTGCACATATACGTTTGTTGTGGTTCTGTTCTGAAAAAAACATTGAATCTTCAGATATTACACTTGTGCCAAATTCATTAATTCAGGAATCACAAGTCTATCCATTAAAAGACAACAGACAAAAAAAAGACAAAAGGCCTGTGTGGTACTTTCTACTTCCTTTTTTCAGAAATATCAATTCACTTGAGTATTCTTCACATGCTTTTGTGTAGGTACTGAGCCAATGAGTTTAGCCTCATGAGCTCAGTGTGTGTGGTTTCCTGTTCACTTAACAAGTAGTTGGGCTACTATATTCTGAGTTTCCCAAACAGGCTTCAGCCTTCATCTCAACTCTGGTTTGGTGATATGAATCAGCCAATAGGGCTCTGTAGGCAAAAGGCTGCCTTGCTGCTGCCTATGGCTGATAACTGGGCCACACAGAGAAGATAGAAAATACTCTCTCACCATCTCTCTGTCTTGCTCTCTCTTTTACTTGCTCACACAGAGCCTCGTTCTCTCACCTTCCTCCCCTCACACTCCTACCTCAAATTATTTTCTCACATCACGTTACCATTGCTCTGTGTCTGTGCTGTTCTTTTAAATAATAGGGTTAAACTAGAGTAGACAGAAAACAGCGGGGCGCGCTTCAATGCTTGAAGCATCTTTTTGAAGCTCTCCTTTAAACTTATCTCTCTTGTGCATGGTTCAATAGTTGGTGGCTGTCACCTGTTTCAACCATGTGTCTTTGTAGTGACAAGAGTTGTGTGTGTTGTCTTTGCCTAGTGGTGTCATCATTTTTCATTACAAATATCCCTGCCCTTGTGAGGGTGTGCACAGTATGGTTGATGCAAAAGCCTCTGACACAGTGACAACTGTAAAGCACACCTCTATGGACCTGTGAGCTTTGAACAAAAGATCCTGTTACCTTTCATCAGTCTGTTTTATTCCCCAGTCCAGAGAGAGCTCTCATTTGTTCTCATCCGACCTTGTCTCTCACAACAGGGCTAATTTCTGCACATAATGAAACTCACTTGCAGACTGATTGCACTTCATACTGTTTGGTCATGAGAAATTAATGGAGTGCTGCGCAAATATTGCAGATTTATGTTTCTGAAAGGAATCAGGCTCCCACCAGTCTGGGTTTTGCCCTGCAGAGGGAATGAGTAAACAAAAATATCCTGTTGAATGATTATTTGACTATAAAGTAGAGATTTCCTAACAGCTTAAATACTTCCATTATTTTGTCTGCTTCTTGTTCATTTAAATTCAGTTTGAGAATAAAACATACATCTCCTGTTCAGCTGTGAGTCCCTGATGGCTGGCTTGCAGGCAGCACGGCTGAGCCATGGTGGAAAATGCCCTGTAAATAAAGAGAACTAATTTTGTTGCCTGTGGCAGCGATGTGCAAGCTGACCTTATCAGGAGAGCCTCGGCCCGTCTATTCCATCCTCTGTGACTCACCAACCCTGCTCACTCCCTCAGGAGTGGCGGCCTTCTGTACGGAGCTAGATTTCAATAACCTCTCAACCGAGAACAGGAGTGAAATGCAGAAATAGTGAGAGCGCAAGCAAGGGAGCTGTTGCCTTTCCCCCCTCTGCTGCCTCAGTAAACTGGTGATGCAATGCACCGTTGTGCAGTAGCACCCTGGTTGCCTTACAATACAATGAAACAAAACACATTTTTGCCATTACAGGCACAAGACATCAGGTTAATAGGCTGTAAATGAAATAGAACATTAACAAGGGTCTAATATGAGAACGTGCCGGAGTGATAGAAATGCAGGGTTGGCGCTAAATTGACAGCCCTTCACAAGACATCTATCAGATCTATTCAGAGGAGTTGTGGAGGGCTGGTATAGAGGCACAGAGATGTGAGAGAGCACTGGAGCTGGAGGCCCAGTGATGGATCACCTACACGCTGCAGCAGCACCGCCATGCTGAACTCACCCTCAGAATTGATGAGCCACACCTCTTGTCTCCTCTTCTCCCTCTTCCTGTCATATCCATTATTTCTCCATAACCCGACCCCATTCGCCATCTCTTGATTTCCTCTTCCTGTTTTATGTAGTTTTATTTTATTTTTCCAGCTTCCTCACATCTCCCTAACTCAGACTCCACCTTTACCTGCACCTTGGTCTCCCATCTTATTGACTTTTTTTTCTTTTTCCTCCCCGCCCACTCTGTGTGTCAAAATCAGGTATGAGCGCATGGAAGTGCCATACTAATAAGGTTAGAGGGAGCATCTCTGTTTCTAGGGGCGACACCTTTATAAATGACAGGGACGTGACGCCCTGCAGGTGCTCAATCACCTCTGCTGGGGCTGGCCCATGGGGAGCTCAGCATGTGTGGTTTTAGCGAGTGTGTGTGTGCGCGTGCTTGGGTGCATGTTTTGGTGTGTGTTATTGCCTCTGTGGTTCTGCAGCAGCAGCCAGGTTTACGCTGGAGCTAGTTGGAGTGGACAACAGCATTAGAGGGAAAACAGATCTGGAGGCAGAGTGAAGGCGAAGGAGAGAAATGACAGCCTGGAGCTCATCTGACCAGTACTGCCTTGTTATGACTCCCTGATGTGTGCACCAGGGGCACACAAAACTGACTCTTCCTCCCTTTATTGCCTTACACCACCTCTATCTCTGTTCTGTAGTCTGTCGCCTCACAGGCTTGCTTTATGGCCTCCACTGAGGTGGGGGATGTTATCTGTAACATAGGTCTATGTTATAGGCTCCTTTTTCAATGTCTGTGTTCGTATTTATGCCAGTGTTTTAGATTATGAAGGATTTTTAGATTACACAAGGGTATGCTGTGTTGCATGGGGTTGTTGTTACCACATCCTTTAACACTTCAAGCTTTGCGGCTACTCACACCAACAAATACAGGCGGTTGGGAAGACGGAGTTCACATAAAAAGATGGATGTTAAATGTGTCTGGGAGACATGGAGAGCAAAAAATGACTTGATATGCTGGCAGTAGTCAAAATTGAGTTATCACAAATGTGTGCTCACCCATACAAGGTACAACTTGGACATTATTGCTCACAACATGGATACTGTGTGCTTCCTTTTATATGAAATGCTGGCTATGCACTGTGTACATAACTTCCTATGGCTTCTCACAAGGATAGAAAAGGGGAAACAAACTGTAGCTTATGTGCTGCTTTAAGACAAACTAGGTTGGTGGCTACATCTTTTACCTTGGAATTCAGTGATAGTATTTTCTATCTGCTTGCTTTAGAAGTTTAAGACCCAAATTTCCTGGCAAAACAGGAGCATGCAGATAATTGGCACGGCATCAGAAAGCCATAGGTGATAATCTACCAACAACTAAAAATATTTTCCTAAAGGTGCTAGGAAGTGGCAGCCTACAGAGGAAAAGGCTTCTGTGGCGTTGTGTGTACAGATCTATAAGGAAGTGCCATAGTGTATGTTCTGTTCTGGCTGTTAGTGCGTATTCCCTGCCAGTGATTATAGTTGAAGTGAATACAAGAAAATAGCTGTGAAGCCTGCAACACCTCAGCCATGAACGCAGGCCATGGAAGTGACTGCAGCGTCATCATTCCTGCCCATAAAAGCTGCTCAGCCAGTCAATGCAGTCTGGGTTCAGTCTCTCCTTGCTGCCCAGTCTATGCTATTTTTAGCCTCCCCTGTTGCAGCATGGCTCAACCACCGTCCACCGTAGCTCCCTGAATGTAAGGACTTTGTCACTCCTGCAGGCAGGAGCCGCACTGATCTTGCAAACTCTACCTCTCCCTGCTTCCGCAGCCATGACTGCAAAATAACTCCTGCCGTGAAAGGGATGAACGGAGACAGACAGAAAGGGAGGAAGACAAACATATAATAGTGATGTATTATTTCACACTCTGAATAAAACAACAAAAAGCATTGCTTCCTTGTAATAACCTACACTCTGCGCCTGATGTGACAAGACAGTATTCTAATGAGGCAAGCAGACACTAAGCTATTTATGACAATGCTGATTAAAAACAATTCAAGCAATTATTGACTAACTGGTTAAAATCTAACATGAGTACAATTTGGAGCAATCGCTCTTTTCATGAGTGCACTTTGTGCAAGGCTTTTGGAGGAGTTAATAAAGATTTTTTTTTTATTGCTTTACAGGATTAGACACACTATTGCTACTAAAATTATACTCAAAATAAAAGGAGAGAAAAAAGCCAATAGCCTGAATACATGTATAATTTGTTGTGATGGATTTCTTTTAAGGGTACTACAGTAGGCAACACTGAAAAATGGCTCTTCTTGTGATTTACATGGGTTGTTAGTCACGGACATTTTGTTAAGGTAGTCCTTCTCCTGCAGGTATACAACACTGTGCCTATTAATTCAGCATAATATTATTCAGTATTCCCTTGCATTGTAAACAAGTGCTCCAAACGGATTCAGTTGAATTGACTGCACTGCAATCCCACGGTGCATTAGAGCTGTTTGAATGCAGTCGTTGCTCAGAGTCCTCTATAATATTCCTGCTCTAATCTTGTTTCTCTTGAGCCCAGTAATGCTGGCGCCAGCACCGAGTCACACGAGTAATATCAACTTTGTTCCATGTTACATCATTTCTTAGTGGGTGTTTTGAAAAACTGCATCTGTGGTCCTATGTTTCTTATCCATATTTTGTTTTTGAATTATGCAACAAACAGGCAACATTTAGGAATGATGCAACATAAAATACTAAGTAGCTTCATGGTAATGAACTGAAACCCTTTAAAATCTCACCAATCTTAGTCAGTCCTGCCAAAGATAACACTTCCCCAGTCCCACTCTGCTCTGCCTGTGGGCTGCTGTGGCAAAATTCTGTTTCTCAATGGGTGGTAATCTGAGGATTAATGACAGCAACACATCTGCCAGTCATGTGGTAGCGCCACACAGATGGCAGGGGATGCACACAAGGGACACAGACAGGGAAAAGATTGGCCACAACATTCTGTCATTCGTCCTCTACATCATGCTGCTGGAAAGCTCTAATGTTCTCAATCAAATAAATCCAAACTCCTAAAGTACACTAGTGGCTTCCACTTGAACACTATTTCTTTGTGCATATTTGTGAGTAAAGTATAACAATTTTTTTTATCACATAATATGTGTACTATATTTCAACATGTTTATAACAGAGTGGGAGTAAAATAAATACAAAACACTTTGCCTTAAAATCCCTCCCTGTCTACTTTCCACTTACATGTGCTGCATTTAAACACATCTGTTGTGTTGCTACCACCACCAATGGCCAATATTACAAAAGTGGTTGATGTGGAAGGAGCCCCGTTGACTGTCAGTGGCACAGTAATAGCACATATCCAATACAGAGGCAGAGAAAAGATGATCCTAACAATGCCTCTAGCAGTGCCTCTGGCTACAGGGCCATCACACACGCACACACATACACTAACACACACACACACACACACACACACACACACACACACACACACACACACACACACACACACACACACACACCACACACATGCACACTATCTGTGTTTTTTCATCCTTAGAGAAGCAGAGGAGCAGGCACATGTGTCTCCCTGAATTACTTAGGATATGCTGTGGGAGTGATTCTATTCTTGTAGGAGCAAACACAGTCAATTCTGATTTCATAAAACAACACTCTTCCTTGCTGTGTATGTCTCATTCGGTTTATTTCTCGGTTTGGCTGCTTTCACCTCATTTTTATTTTCCCCTTTCTCTGTCTGACCAGGTGGTGGGCCCACCGCCTGCAGGGGCTTTTCAGACGCGCCCCTCTAAACCAACCACCTTTCGCAAGTTCTACGAGCGTGGAGAGTTTCCGATGGCACTTGAGCATGACACTAAGGGAAACCGAATTGCATGGAAGGTAGGGAAGCTCCCCTCTGTCTCAGTAGACATTGAGTGATGTGTATGGACTGTCACATCCTAGTAACAATTAAAAGGTCTGCCAAATTTGCCATAGGGGAACTTTGGATATCTGAATTGGGATTTGGCAGAACACTCTCGATAACAACTGAGACCTAGTGAAAAGCAATCAGGGGTCCTATTAAAGAGTACAAATAAAAAAACATCAATCAGGCCACGATATAAATATCTCTTAACACCTAAGAATGTTTCATATACAGTAACTGAATTCTGAAATACAGTAGGCCTTGTACACAAATGCTTGTAATCATTTGCTGTCAAGTGTTTTAGTGGTTTGATTTTAAACCCTGATATGTCCAATGCAAACAACATACACCGTCATCATAATCGACAGAGCTGGAGGTGATGACAGTGTCTCACATAGTCATAGGTTCAATGTGAGCTGTTATCCTGTAGGAGGCAGTGTAGATTAGCTCACTTGAGGGCTCCACCTTTCTCACAGCGCCAATCACACAACCCATCAATCACAAATTGGGAACTCAGGCCCAATGACGGAGAAACACAAGGAGTAATTATACATTTATTTGTACTGTTTGTGAGTGTGTTCCCACATGCAAGTCTCCACAGAGCCATTAAGCTCCCGACTGGCACAGTGTGTGTATGTGTGGGATGCATGAATTCTTCTAATCACCATGTTGCTTTATTTCAGCTCTCACTATGCTGCCAGCTATTCCCTAACTTCACAACTGCAGAGCAGCATCCACTCCTAATGACATGTATTCATAGTAAGCAATGATAAATGAATCAAGCAAATTATAGCCCTTCCCTCCCTTCTTCGCTACTTCAAAGAGGGATGGAAGGAAGAATTGGATGGTGAGTGAGCCTTCTCACTAGTTAGCTGTCTGTCTTCAGGTGAAAACACTGTAAAAGCTCTCTTGTGCATGAATTATTTATGTAAAATGTTCAAATGAATCTTTGCTTTTGCAAAAAATAATGGATTTTCTTTTGTGCGGTGCCCCTGAAAAAGCACAGAGGAAATGGGATGTGGTGTATGAAATTGTTGCTGTCATAGTTTTATGACGTTGTTATGCTTATTGATCCCCCCCAACCCCCACCCTCAATATTGATACACATGCTAGTAATTTTTATAGCCCCTCTCTTTAAACAGGAAGGGTTATTATTCAGCCCATTCAGTTTTTCAAATTTGACTGGGCTAGTGATTGTGGTCTCCTTTTTTGGTTGTGGCCTATTTATCTATGTCATAGGGGATAGGGGATTACACAATTAGTTTTTCCTTTAAATACATCTCAGTGTTTCCTCTAGGATGGAGTTGTAGCAGCGGAGGTGAAGTGGAGCAATGTTTTAATCGCCTTTTTTTTTCTTTCGTGCTTCTGCAAAGCTTGCCCTGTCTAAGGTTTATATGTGTTTGCCGGCACCAGAAGGGCTCTTGAGGCCTGAAGTACATACAGTAGTACATTTGTGCACAGTAATGAGCAGTGGAAATGTCTGTCTAGCTTACATACAAGGTGACTCAAGATTTAGGAAAATACACTTTATTGAATATGATAAAAGTATAACCTTTAAAATCAATTACTGACATTTAAAAAAATATAATCAATCAACAACCAGCCTATACAGTAAAATTGCATAACCAAACCAGTTAAATCCAAAATATCTGTGCCTCCAAGCCATGCATCTTCCCAGGGCTTTCCACAAGATCTGTTGTAGCCAGCCATGTAGGGAGAAGTAGCCAGTTTGGGGGGTCCGGGGGCATGCCCTTTATGCATCTAGCAGCGGCAGTACTGCATCTCTATCAACTCAATGTTCATCAAAGCAGTCCAGATAGAGATGTTGTGCACCTTACGTGTGCATCAGTTTTGTGGGTTTAGCGAAACAGAGAGTGTAACCATGATGGGAATAAGTGGAGAGGTGCTGCTGCGTGTTTGCACTGAGCTGCCCTTAGGGCACAGGTTCAAGACGGCAGCTCAGGATCAATCCCAGTCTGAGAGCTCAGCCCCCTAGCAAATAAAAAGTCTGAGGAAAGTAGAAAGAAAGAATCTTCCAGACAGAAAAAATAAATGGTGTGTTGATTTAGTTTGTGGACTGAGTACTCAAGCATACCAAGATTGTATGTGTGTGTGTGTGTGTGTGTTTACTCTATTTGTGTCCCCTTTGACTGTCCGCATTGATGAGTGTGTGTATTCAGGTCAGGAGTTCAGCTTACCTTCTGCAGAGATGCAGTCTGTACATGTTTGCCTCTCTGCAGCAGCAAACAACCAGTGCCATCATATGATAGACAAATAGGTCTGATTGAATGTTGAAACTATGCTCTGTTGCACCTTCCATGATCCAATAACTTAATTTACGATATAAAAGTAACAATGCGCTTGAAACGCTATATCAGCTAATCTAATACTTGTGGAAATGTCTCCACTAAACCTTCCCAACATTTTACACATTGAATAAATGCAAGTCAAAATGAGTTTTTGAGTTTTGGCCTTACAGTCTCCCTGTGAGATACAAGGCCAGCATTGCTTTCGTTTCAGTTGAGCACACAAACTACTGAAATATATATATATAACTTTTTGGCTCACCAAACACTTTCTATCAGAGCTACTCAATAAAAATGCTGGTGAGACAGTGTACATTTGGCATGTGTTGGCAGCCTTGCCTATGACTTGCATATATCTGCAGACTATGATGCTGATGCTCAGCAGAGGTACCCTCAGACATCTACAATTTTCACTTAACAAACAGTAATTGAAATCAATGTTGATATCATAAATATTGCATAATGGGGTTTTGGAAAAACTAGATGATTAATGGCGAAGCAAAAATCATCAATTTCTAATTATCTACCTTTTTGTGCAGCTCTAACCATATATCTGGTTTGAAATATCCTTTCTTTGGATGCACAAGTGATGATGAAGCAAGCCTTACCTACTGTTAAATGATGTAGTTTAAGAGAGTAACCCTCTGTGGTTAGAGCATGCAAGATCCTACTAAAGCTGTGTGTGTTTTCTCTTTCAAAGGATACAGTCATTTTTAAGTAACAGTAGAATCATAAGAAGATTTTGCAGCAAATGTGAGAGGTCTATATCACAGTGAAGTATAAGCCTTGAAACCTTGCTAATGTGTGTGTGTTCCTGTGTATGTGTGGTTTTCTAGTATTTATTTGAGTCTATATGTACAAGGGAAAATGCAAGTGAACTAAATGTCAAGGGCAAGTTGAAAAAGGGAAGGTTGTATCTGAAAGGTAATTTGGCTCTCCAGAGGTAAAAGCCTCAGCTGTAATGGCGCGCTCAGGTAAAAGCTTTACACGTATGGGGAAAATGTGCGGCAGATAGATAAGAGAGAGACGACCGAGTTCCTATCCCTGTCTGTGTGTGTTTACACTGCTGTGTGTTTGTGTGCTTGTGTGTGTGAGTGTACATGAGTGTGTATGTTTGTGTATGTATTTGGCCCCTGCTATAACGTGGAAGCCAAAGGCCTGGAACAGCACTGTGATCTACTACGATCCCCAGTGCCAAAAAGAGAGAGATAGATACAGTGGGAAAGAGAGGGATAGAGAGAGGGAGAGACTGAAAGAGAGAGGTGGAAAGACAGAGATGGCGACTCCGCAGGGACTCGGCAATCAGGAGACATGGCAGCCGCTTGGCTCTCAGTTATAATGGATGAGTTGAGGTCTTCCTGCGGTCCCTGTGGGGCGAGGTTTGACTCTCCCATCTCTACCCTCTACTGTGCTCTGCAGGCTTGCTGCCAAACATAACGGCATTCAAGCACAGACACCACACATGTTCTATTTGCCTCCTAAAACATTCTTGTTTATTTCATTTCATTGATCGTCTATCTGCTTTATCTTGTCTCTTGATCTCATGTTCGGCTTTTTGTCTCCTGCATGCTCCAGGTTGTTGTTTTGTCCTCTTTATGAATCCTGACTGTCTGTGTCTGCAGGCTGCCAACCTTCTATGTTGCCCCCACCCCCACCTTTCCTGTGCTCATGTACTTTATCTATTCCCTCATGTCCTTTTACGGGGTCCGTCTGGGGGCAGTAGCAAAAGGCATTTTATAAAAATATCAATGCAAACCTGATTTCTGTACACCCTCCGCCACCACACCGGCCTCGGTCGGCAGAGGGGGTGCAGAGATGAGTGGGGGGGACAATCAATTAATCTGATCAAGCGCTTTAGGAAATGGAGAGCGTAAGCGCTCCTAGGGGACGGATATCCATCTCCTTGGGATGATTGAATTACGCACAGAGTGAGAGTTGGAGAGGAGGGAGGGCTGGAGAAATGAGGTGGTTAGGGTGACCGAGGATGAGGGAGCATGTGCTTGAGAAACGCAGAGGGAGTGTGCGCTTGATACACAGAATGAAATAAAGCAAGAGCAAAGGAGTGGTGGGAGAGATGAGGTCATTGCGGAAACAGAAATGGAGAGGAGCCTTATTTCTCTAGACCCCCCTCCCTTTCTCAAAATTTACATTTTTGTGTGTCATACCTTATGGTTGATAACCCCTGCTTTTGACAGCTATTACATGGCAGGGCTATATCATTTTGCTTTGGAGTCAATTGAGAGCTGAGGGCTGCTCTGGACAAAGTTATCATTTATTTAACAGTAAATTATTGTACAGGTTGCATGCAGACCAGCAATATGGGGGGCATTATAGTACTGGCCTATGTAACAATCAGGGCTTTTCTGTCTCATATCTACAGGAATATGTTCTTATCTCTTCAAGATACAGAATACAGAAACTAGAAAGCTTATATTTACACATATGAAGACACTTTGGCCAGCCAAGTATTGCACCATCGCAATTTTTCAACAGCTGTTTCATAGAATAAGCAAGGTCCTCCATTGTTTTCTTCTGTAGCACAATATTGTGCAACATATTGCTTTAGAATGTACTGCTCCTCTGCCGGTGCCACACTTTTGGATTGAATGACCCTCCTTTCTTCTTCTGTTTATGTGTACTATACCTTCTCTTCTACTTTATGTGAATGATTTCTTATCTGCTCTGAGCAGTAGAGCTTTGTCGGGGAACCTTTGAATAGACAGAATAAAATGGGGTTAACCATGCGTTTTCTCCAGCTCCCTGGCTGAACGCTGGATACTCTGGGGGGATAGTTCTGTGTCATAAGGAAAAAGATGAAACACAATAAGAGGGGAGAATATGAACAGGCCCCCCTGGGCTTTCTCTGAGAGGAGAGAGAAGAGAGAAGGAGGGAGTTTAGATTAGAGAAGTGGAAAAAGCACCAGGCATCCTCACTAGAAAAAAAGAGAGACGTGAAGGAGGAGGAGTAGAGGTGGAAGGAAAGGGCTTCCAACAAACAACACTGGCGAACCATCAAGGCCTGTACGGGCAGCCTCCCTGGAGGGAGAGAATTGTCGAATGACTGCTGGGTGGAAGCCTGATGAGCTGCGCCACTGCCATGCTGCTGGTGAGACTGCAGGAATGGAGGGACTGTCGGAATGGAGGCATCCAGCAGAGCGAGCTTGTCTGCGGATCTTGAACTGCTACACCGCCTGCCGCCCTCAGCCATTATTCATAGCAGACGAAACACCACATGAAGTTGATGATGGTTGTTTAGCCTGCGGGTCTTCCACCCGTGCTGTGGTAAGAGGCGATTGCAAAAAAAGTATTTTTTTTTGACAAAGTGGAGAATCACTAGAGGAGCTTTTATTTCTGAAGAGACTTGTGAATCAATAGAAAACTGGTTATGTTATTGGTATGTCCACAGGGGTATACCACAAAATTCTGCACTTAGACGTTCTCCAAGGGCACCGATCTATGGACACCTATGACACCATGGTGAATTCTGCTCCCTTTACCCTCCAGTCCCAAGCTCCCGGCTGTCTTTGACACTTACTGAACAGGCTCATTCTGATGCTTAGATATACTTCTTGATAAATACATTTTTTTCCTTTTATTCTAATTTTAAGCAATAGCAAGCTTTATCTGTGAAGCTCCCACACACAGGGCTTTGACAAGCCCCCATCCAAAGATTTTTCCCTCCTCTCAAACCTCCGTGCTACAGTTTTTGTTGACACTTTTAGAGATGGTTGCAGATTTCAGAAATTGAAAATGGGTTTTGGTCTTTGGAGCACTGTGCACTCTCTCATCATGACACCCTCGAGTTCTGCCTCTCTCTCTTACTTCCTCTCCTGATCCCCCCCGGCTCACATCCTCCCCCTGGACCTCCTCTTGATCCCAGGTCTGCCTACCACATTGTCCCAAACCTCCAACCCCAGCTGCAGTCCCTCACAGCTGGCTCCCCTGTGCAGATGGTGATTTTAACAAAATGCACACACTCACACTCTCATAGGAAAACACAGGACTGTGACTTCTCGTAGGCAGATGGGAGAAAGCCGTGAATAGCTCGGGGTAAAGAAGGGAGAGCCAAGTGATAGATGACATCACAGCGAAGGAGATTGTAGAAGGGGCAGGGTGGATACCAAATTAGACAGAGACAGAGGACAAGACAGAGAGGGACATGGCTCGTCTGCCAAGGCTACAAATCATGTCCCCGAATGCAGCCCCAGCGCTGTCACCCCTCCCTCCTACAAAATAAGCCAGAGATCTATTGATTGGCACTCGTATTTGCTGGCGGGCTCCAGCTCAAAATGGAGCCTTTAATTAACTTAATGGACCGGCTGCAGCTGCGTGTGAGCCAGTGAGGGAGGAATAGAAAAAGATAGATAGAGGGAGGGAAGGAGTAAGAGCCGACATAAAGTATAAGTGGGGTTAACTGCAGACCCCCTCTAACATCAGTCAGGATGGACACGACAGACTCAAGGAGGAAGAAGAAGGTGAGACCATCTGGGGTGATGTCCTCTCAGTTACTTAGCATTTCCTGCACCCGTCATCCTGTACCCAGCCTACCTTCAACTGACCACAGTTTAACCCCTGCAACTTTTTTCACCTGTAACCTTTTTTGTACAGGAGACGATTACGAAACATGGCGCCTGCTGTGTGGGCAACCATCATTTCCTCATGAAGATTAGCGTCCAACTGGGTTTCTTGTATTTCTAAACAGGATATCTCTGGGTGCCCTCTCATGCCCTGCTCTCAGTCCACAAAATACAAGTTCCCTGCCAGCCAGAGTCCAGTTTCTTCAAACTGCTGCCTGCTTTCCTCCAGCACCCCCACTCTGCACCATTCTAATTCCTGTCCACTCATCCATTCTGTCAAAGGTTAATTGGTTTGGAAATGATTCGATTCATCCTGGACGTTAATGCTGTTATCATGCTTTTGTTAGAAAAAAAGAGAAAGAAAAACTACCCCCCACATGCACTTAAGCCTAATTTAAAATAAAGGGGAAAAAGAAAAAAATCCAATTTAATCTTTTTTTCCTCTTCTAACTCTGGCCCAGGCTTGTCCCCACAAGTCCTTTCCTTTAAATTATGGCAGAATTTCATTACCTTGAAAGCTTTTCTGCCCCCTCCCTCTGCTCCCCTCCCTGTCTCCAATACTTTGAATGGATCAGGACTAATGTCTTTCTTGTAACCTCAAGGTCGGAATATTTGGATCCGTGGAAGCGCTCAAGGGTCCCCGTGATTAATGCACTGTACAAAGTACCTTGGAAAAATGCGCTGGCTGATGGCTGCACGGAGTGATCAGTTGTGCACCACCCCACACACACTGATACACGCACTCACAACGACATACGCTGGAGGTAGTCGTGGATAGAGGTGCCCCTGTCAGTGCCCTTGATGTGGATCATGGGAAGCATTCATATTCAAATAGGGTTACCTAGAGGCCTCTCAATTCCCCCCCAGCAGTGCCATATAGTTCTTCCTTCCCCAAAGAGATTTCTGCTTTTCTTTATTCAGTGTGTTACATCTTTACTTACACACGCTTTGTCAGAGACTACCATCACTTCCCTAAGAGCTGCTTAAAATATGCAGATTTATATTGGGGAACATTACTCTTATTGAGGTTCCTTTACAGTACGTTAGACAATAACAGTCTGAGTTTTTATTCACCTTTTACTTTGCCAAATTAGATAAATGAATAGATTACCTCTGGATGTTATAGACTGACCATTCTGCATACCCAGGTATTGAAGATAAAACCACTACAGCCTGATTACTGCTGGGGTTGATGTCTTTTGCTGACACAGCTGTGATGCCTGATAAAAATGTGAATTTCTCCGTTTTTGTGGCCACCTTGCAGAGGTCCCTGCAGTGTCTGATGTGCATGCCGTCCACGCCCTATTGATCACAGACACAGAGGCCTCTGTATTGAAGTTGTTTGCAGAGCTGCAGATGCTATCTGCACTTTTGTTAATTATTTACATTCGGTTCCACAAATCTGATCAATAGTTAATTGAGCCAGCGGGAGCTGTCTGAGAGAAAAACAAAAACTTTGCAGAACTAAGGGACATAATCCTCAGTGCAGCCAGGTTTATTTTCTCCCAGTCTCACAAGTATATTCAATATATCATAATGAGTTTGCTGGTTTAAAGACAATCAGAGGCAGCACTGAAGATACACTTCCAGTTTCTGCTCTAGTCTAGACTCTTACAACAGCAATACTTCTAAATAGAAACATTTTAAGAAAGTGCGTTTTTCTGTAGTGTGCAGTTTGAAAGAGAAGCCACCTGCATTGAGCAGTTTATTTCTGTATGCTCCAAATAGCTTGTGTTACTTACAATGAGATAATTACTATGAATTACACTCAAGAAAATCTCCTCTATAGCTTATGCAGAGCAATGCACAAATATGTTTTTGTGTCTGTAATTTAGATATGTGCTGATGATAGGGAACAGACATTCATTCAAGCTGTGAGAGAAGTGAGTGCTCATTTTTTAGAGCCCGTCACATGCCACTTGGTTGTCAATGCAAACGCATGCTGTTCTAAACTGTTTGCTATTTCTTTAGTTAGCACATAGAAGTTACAATTTACGACTAGTTTGTGAAAGCCAGACGTACTGAAAGAATAAAAGTAAAAGAAGATTATCTGTCCAGAGCGAGATATTTCTGTAATATTCTTTATGGGCCATAATGTAGGATTGTTTTCTGTAAGCATTTACATATTCTGAAATAAACTCAGATTCTGACTCTTTAAAAACAACAACTGCTCAGACAGTTAAATTGAGCTGAATGAGTTTCAGCTGAACAAAAGTGTTTTAATTGACACTCATGCATGCATTGATTTTCTAAGAAAAAAAAACAGCATCAGGGCAGTTGACCATTGCGTAAGAACAGGGTTTCACCTATGATAAGAAGTGACTCTGAGGTTAAAAAAAAACCTACCTTGACCCTTAAAAATCCACAAGTTGTAGCAAACACACAGTCATTATTGTCACAGAAGGATTGCAGAGTGCTACAGTGTCATCCAAAGATGAAAAAATTGTAACAATTATTACTGAGCTGTCTGTGAAACAAGTCATGCCTGATGGTGACCATGAAAGTGCAGCTCTGTCAAGCACAGCTGAGGCTCGACCGCACAAGTGAGCAAACCATACCAGTTAATTAGGAGTAAAAAATGGGTAACCTTTATTTAGTCGAGATCGAAGCAGTACAAAAAAAGACACGAGGTGGTACTGCTGGCCTACAGGGGGCGATGTACATCTAAAGAAATTAGATCCATACTAATAAAAAATATGCTCTCATTTTAGCTATAATGTTTCAATAAAAAGCAATGTCTAAGTTGCATTGAATCAACAGTGAGTCAGTCCGTTTCATGTAGAAATGGTTGATGCTGTTTGAATTTGTTTAAAGAGATAATATTACAGTGTCAGAGTGTGCAGACATTTTTGGGGGTACACACAAGTTGATAGACCTAGCAGCTCCTTTTCAGTGATCTATCCTGACACTCAGTATGCACGAGGACTTAGCTGTAGATGCCAGAGGGCCCATTGTACATCATGAGGAGAAATTCATTTTATCCTCTTTTCTCCCATTTACCTGTTTGAGCTCCCCTATGCCATTGTTAACTGACAAATATGTCAATGACTAATCTGCCTTGGTGTTCGACCACTACACCTTGTATCGGCTTTGGCGTTTCCTTATCTCGCTTCTGTTTTCGGCTTGTCACTGATAAGAGAGAAGGAAGGGAGGGAGGTGTATGTGTGGAGCAGGGAAGAGAAGAAAACAGGACACAAAAGTGAAGTGTTGTAAAAACATATAAAGTGAATGCTGTTTGGAAAGATATTAAGGTTGTCAAAATGTTTCATACTTCGATACTTTTCACTACCAGGTGCTTTTAAATGATACAATCTTTGTTATTTCTCATCTTCGATAGTGTTGAAAAGTACGGAAGTTCATGAAATAAACAGATCTACAATCATCATTTCAACCCAAAGCTATCATGAGTGAAAGAGAGAGAGAGGCTTTTGTTATTAGATTTTTTCATAGCGCTCACAGTCTAAAGAACTTCTGCATAGATGTCCGTTCACTGGTCCCCAAATAGACTCCTCAATAGATATGGGATTTTTGAGTCCGATACCTATATTGAAATTAGGGAGAGAAAAAATCCATTACAATTTATTGGCTAATATCTTTCTTTGATTTGTAAAGAAAGATAGATAGGTATATAGACATGGACATTTTATTGTGTTGAGACCTGAAATGCAGCTATCAAACACTTGTGGAAAATATATTTGACTACTCCTGAAGTCCCTCAAGAATCTCATAAATTGCACAACTTATGTAAGCGTCAAGACAAAGAGAGAGCAGAGGAGAGAAACAGCTATGTCACCTGATCCCTAAAAGTTTTTCTATCAGCCCAAAACTGTGGACTGTTGATGGAGAGCTTCACACCCCTGCACAGAAGCTGTGGCCCATTAAATATCCTGTTTAAGAAAACAGACAGATAGAAGAATTACTGCAGACACAAACACCACACACATTATTAATGATAATTCAGAGGAAATCTTATATTTTGGGGATTCATTATTTTTAGGAAAACCTGTTTTTCGCCATATCGTATTGAAGTTAAAAAATTCTGTTGTCGTGACAACTCTTAAACATAAAGAGAGCATACAACAGGTTAGTTGCTTTCATCCATCCTGCAGCACATTTTGAATAGTCCCTTTGATTTTGATTTGTGTGTTTATGTGAAAATAAAGTGCATGCACACACACTAGCACAAGACACTAGTCTATATTTCTCAGGGTAGAGAAGAAGCATAAGTAATTTGTGTTTAGATGGATGAGCAATAAAAGAGGCGAGCGGTGAGGTGCCAGCCGTGACTCCCATCTTCAATCTGAGTGTGACCTGACCCAGCAGTATTGCTAAATCTGACTCGTTACATGACAGGGTGCTCTGGCTCACCTCGCCTCGCTGAGACAACCTCTGGCCGCAATCTGGGTGTCTTTGTCAGCTCAGAGCAGCCCGGCCCCCAGAATAGCTGAGGTGGTGTTTTTTCCTCTGCTCCCTCACTCAATCTCTACCCCCCCTCCTCCTCCCTTCTTCCTTACCAACATCCACAGATCAGCATTTTTTTTTTCTCTTTGCTGTCGCCCATTTACACTTCCATGGACCAGCGGCTTCCTCAACATGGGACTGTAGTCTAGAGACGGAATAGCCCCCAGATCATTAGTAGCACACACACACACCTCACTGTATCCCTCTCAAAGACCTGACACAGTCAAACTCATGCAAAAAAAAAAGGGAAAGCATGACAAGGAAGAGAAGAGGGAATGGTGAGAAAAAGAGAAGATAAAATACACACACACAGGGGCTTGATTAAGTGGTCTTTTAAAAGCACGAGTGGGTAGCAATTCAGCAGCTCTTTAGTCTCGGGAGGACCTGTCTCAATTACCCTAATGAGACTCCGGCTTCCTAGGAGGGCTATGGGAGGCAGGGAGTCCTACGAGGGCATACAGGAAAGGCTTGGGGAGCAAGGGTCTCTATGTGTGAGAGTATTTGTGTGTGTGCAAGACACACATGGATGCCCTGTGAAGTTAAATGATGCGTGCCGGGTTCCCAATGAGCCAGTGTTAGCTGGCGGTCTGACACTCAGTGACCTCCCAGTGTGCACATCACTTTCTCATCTGTGCTGTCAGGGAATGGCAGTTAACCCCACTGTGCCCTGAACCTTGGCCTTCGCTAAACCAATACATATCTTCAATAAAGGCCTAGCATGGAGAATGACAAAATGTGTTGGCCTATTCCCTTTTTTTTTCTTATCCTACCGGCAGAGAAAGAATTAAAATATTTTGTGACCAGGAAAGGCTCGGTGTTGTTATGAGCTTCCAGTCCGAGGCTGCACCAAATGTCATATTTTACTGGTATAATGCAGCTGGCTCTCTGCTTCCTGACAAGAGGTAATAGAACCTGCATTGTGTATTAACCTTTCCCCCAACAAAACGCACAAACATGCCACAAACTACACTATTGTGGAAGCTATCAGCATGGTGTCATCATCACCATTTACCCTCATGCATCCAGCATTCCCCTTCACATGACATTCCATTAGCAATTCAACACACAGCCACTCAACACCCCGTGGCCTCTCAGGAATACATGTCAGTCTGAGGCTAAGAGGCTTTACAGTTACTATGTGTTATTCATACAACTCTGTCCATATTAAATAACACATATTAGGCCTGCATACAACCTATAAGCATCCCATTCTGGTTATTTTCTATAGTTTCCTATGGTGTTAAATGTTTTTCTGTGAAAAGTGAATGCCTATTTGACATGAAATGGTTTTGTTGTTACATACACAGTCAGTGTTTTGCCTCCATAATGTGGTGAGACAAGAAAGTAATAATTCCTGCAAAAACATTTTCCTTTGACTTGTGCAGTCTCTCTCTAGCTCCTCTGGTATTGTGTTTGTTCTGCACCTTTTGTTACCCTGCAACTTGGATTTAATGTGATTTGTTTTTGACGACCACATAACGTCCTCTGGCATAACTGATAGGTCCACATTTCCCCAATCTTAGACTCTGGTCAATGCTTAAGTATTATAAATATGACACAAAACATATGATTTTTTTGACATATGCTTGAAATATGGATTTTCATGGACCCTCTGTTATTGATGTTATTAGTTTAAGTGGTTGTTGCTGTTCATATTGTGCTACTCAACAATAACAGTTCACAATAGCTACGTCACCCAGAACTTTTAGTCATTTTACCCTCTCAACCTTTGTTTTTGTCCCCCTGTTTTTTGTTTTTTTTGCTTTTGGAAAAAGTGTTATTGTGGAGGCTGAAGCCCTCACTGATAGCCATGTCACCTTTCACTTTCGATTGCCGCAGACAACTGGCATCGTTTGTCATTCTTTCTGGGCCACTGAGTGAAATATGACTCATAGGCCTCAGAAATGTTGAAATTGAAAAAGCACACTGGCACACAATGCCTTTTGTCTCAAATCTCCTCCCTCTTCTTCTTCCTCCACACTCTCACTCATACAGAAGAAATGGCATTCCATTTAGACCCTCCTAACGGCCTCTCTTAATGGTACTTTGTGATAGAAGTTATTTATGGCAGGATTAATTTTAATCTGTCAGTCTGGGGAAAAAAAAAAAGATCTGCCCATGAAATGGCCGTTTTTAAAAGGCTGTACCCTGTTGCTGACGACCAGCATGCTCCTCCTCTTATAAAGGAAATAAAGAAAAGTTGTACGCCAAAGCCAAGGATGATTTAGCTTATTGCCATTAAGTTGGGGTTTGAATTGCAATACAGCTGGCAGAGCTTGGCTTTAGGTGTGAAAATGTCAATAGCCTAGAGTGCTGCGTCTCCCTTGTCAGCCCTGACGGAAGAGCAACGACTGGCCAGGCTGCCATTTGTCTTCCTGAGTGAGTTTTCTAATAACCGTAATGGTTGTGGCAATAAATTACCGGCAGGCTGTCAGAGAGAACATAGTGCAGCATTTAAATCTAACAAAGAGCCCCCATTCTCCCTCCCTCATATGCCCCCCATTTTATTCTTAAAAATTAGTAAGTCCCTCTCTCCCTGAAGGAGCACTTACAGCTAATAGTGAAAAGCCGAAAACCCATAACAGAGCTCAAGTATTTCATGTCCTAACTGGACAGAAAATCCTTGACTCTTCCCTCATCACTACAATAGCATATTTAGCACTTCCATTGCAGATTTAAAAAAAAGTGAAACAGCTTGTACGATATTAACCGTTTGAATAATGCATCAATGTCCTAACTGCACTGGTCACCTGTCCCACTTTGGTAGAATAACAAATTAAGGCCGATAGCTGATTGGAGTGAGATGTCATCTTACCCTTGACCCCCTCATCACAGCCCTCGCACAAGCTAGTGTTTTCCATCCCTCTCCCATGGAGTTGACTGCAGTCCCTCTGCGAGATGAGCGTGCTCAGTAATTGGAGCAGTGGGAGGCGATTTGTTCCCGTCCGATTCTTCAGAAGCAGCAGTTTGCCGTTGGGCAGCCCACGGAGCCATGCCATCATGCCATTTGTCAGACAGGGTGCAATTTCCCGGTCATCTGTTTCCATCCATAACTGAAGGTGAGGAAGGAAATGGTGAATGATGGAGACGTTAATGCAGCTTCTCATATTGTAGGAGCAACAAGCCGGACTCGTGTGCTCTCACCCTTGTGGCAAATACCGCAGCTCAGTGCTTCAAATGCTCCCCATTTACAAGTGACGCATTTCTCAGTAATGTGGAGCTCTGCTGTTTTTTTGTCATTGTACAAATGGTTGGAGGATACTGCGCCTCTGGGAGGGCTTGTCATGTTGAAATGAAACCTGTCTAGCACGAAAGATTTGCCCCTTAGCAACAGGCGAGAGATTCCAGTCATTTTTCTACCTCATGCCTTAACCTCTTGTTACTATAGCTCCCCCGAGGCAACATGTATGCTAAAGCTTCCAAATCCACATCTTACTGTGACCAAAACTACAAAAACAAGGAAGATGTAGTCCAAGACACAGAAATGAACATGTGTATTCAGAGCTGTTTTTAAACATCACTTTAAAACAAAGTAATCTGCCTCACTAGCAGTCCAGGCTCCTTTTAGCGCGATACCACAAGACAAAGACGCCCTGCAGTGTGCAGCTGTGCGTGATAAGCATGCAAACTCTGCCTCCCAAACATGGCCAATCACACACTTCCATCAATCAGTTTACCATAAAGCAATTATTATTTCAATCCAAAGGTGCACCTGATACCTCCCCGTCGGACTGATACAGCAGGGGCATAGGAGATCCAAAAAGGAGCAGTGGGTAGTGTGGGCAGTGGTCTTCTGAAGGACCAACGGGCTGTGTTATTTGTAATCACAAATTGATGTTCTTTGTAGGCATGGGGTTGGTGTGATCAGTGAGTTGGGAGAGGCAGGCATCATGCGAGGCGAAGCAGCTGCTCTGCCTTTCTTTGCTCCCAGCAGTAAAGGGGCTTCCTTTTCAAAGGAGCCAAATGTATTTCCTTTCATTGACGCAAAATGAAGCCACTGTAGCTCATTTGAGCTTTCAGACAAGATTAGACAGGTGTTAGGATGTCAGTCGTGCTACAAGACGGAAAACTTTTTTCCCCTCATTTTGTCTAGTATATAAAGAGAGATAAATTATTTCCTTTTGTGTCATTTTGTGAGTTTCTCCCTCAACTCTTTGTTTATTCTCTGAAGCACACATTTCTCTGAGCGAGTAGACTTTTTGGGTTTGTCTTGAGGCATTTCTTGAAACTGTTCATTTTTACTCGTTCTAATTGAGTGCTAGATTTATAGGACCGAGCGTAGCTGCCTCAGTAAAAAATAATTACAGATAAAGAAAACACGCTATTTTAGATGCTTATCCATTTTAATTACCACCATCAAGAGGACTGGATCGTTTTATTTTTCTCCCTTTCGCCGTTTTTTGATTTATCTGTTGCCCAGAAATCTGAAAATATTATAAAGTGGATTTGCACAAAACTTTGTAGAAAAGTTGTCAAAGAGGCAAGAAAGAATTGTTAATAACGGAATAAATTATTTTTCAGAATGTGTGCATATCAGCAAACAAGGCTGCCTTTTTAAAGATATTTTCTACAATGATAGAGAACACTTAATTTTGAATGTACACTTAACAAGAATAGTGCTTAATGGCTCTCTGGTGTTGCAGTATATGGTGATTAATGATTAAACATGTCATTTACTCCATTGTTAGGACAGAGTAAGAAGCACATTTTACTTAGTGGTGTGTTCTAAGCACAAATGACCACAATCATGGTCTCCCTCCACTGGCTCCCTGTTCCTTTCAGGATTTATTTTACTATTTGTTTTTAAATCGCTTTTTGGCTCAGGACCACAATATATCTCAGAACTTTTGAAGCCCTACACCCCATCAAGATCACTCAGATCTGCTGACCAATTGCTTTTAACCACTCCAAAAACTAGGCTGAGGACCAGAGGACACCAAGCTTTTTTTGTCTATTCCTCCAGAACTCTGGAAAGAGTGCTCCCCCAGGTTAGGTTGGCCCCCACACTGCCTGTTTTTACATCTTGACTTAAAACTCATTTTAACTACTTGGCTTTTAACTGTGATCGAACACAGTGTGTTCTTGTGTCCTTGCCCTTGTGTATTTTTACCATTTTATCTTGTTCTTGTGTTTTTACATTTTATTTCTTTTACTATTTTATCTCCTTTTTATTATTATTTCTAAGTTTTTTTGCAACAACATTTCTTTTCAAACTCTAAGGCACCTTGTTGAACACTGCCTTTAAAAAAAGTGCTCTATAAATACAGCTGAATTGGATAATCACTGAAAAACCATATTCTTCTGACATCATGCACATCACACCCAACAGCCAACATTAGCATCACCAATTAACTAATAATGATTTAACGGTAACAAGGAAGTGACTGATAGCTAACACTTCTGTTTGGTGTTATACAATACAATAGGAAAGGTGTTACTTATAGCTAAAGTAATGTTTGTTAGGATAGGGTTATGTGCCAACAATCCACAGTGATAGCTGCTTGTTCAGTGTTTGCATAGACACTCCCTCCTGCAGCTGTAGAACAATTAATTGAACATCCAATATGACCCTCGTATTAGAGTGCAAAGCCAAGTAAGGGTGAAGGACTATTAGGGAGTGCATCTGTGGAAGGTTCAGGGTCTGAATGGAAAGGCAGTCCCCGCTACTACCGAAGCTATAACGATGCACTGTGTACGACCCCCAGACAAGATTGATCAATAAGTCACTGCAATGAAGTGGCACATCGATTACACCAATGACAGGGCATTTACAGGTTTAATCTGGATAATGAGTGTAACCTTTTTCTTTCAGCCACCTGCTTTCTGCCTGGCACGAACCTGTTCAAGGCCAGCAGGGACCGGGGAGGGGGTGGGAGCAAGATGAGATGAATGTTACTGCGTTCGTGTATGTTGGGGTGGTGGGTGAGGTGGGGTGGGGTTACTGTTCCAGGCAGGAGTGATAGTGGGAGGTGAGGGGGCATGAGATGATTCTAAAAAAAACATGGAGGTGAGAAAGAGAGCTTCGAGGAAGTGAAGAGAAAAGAAGATAGGGGTTTACGTGACACCATGGGCCTGTGTTTGTGTCCCAGCTGTAGGTAAGATAGTGGTGCAGGGGGAGGATCATCATCACACATTCGTATGCAGTGTAGAGAGGCCACCAATGATTAATGTGTGTCATGGGTAACTCCAGGCTCTGCAGTCTCTTTAGCATTTACAGTGAGTCCTCCTCTTGCCTTCACAATACTTCCCGAGCTTTAACAGCTTCTTCTGCCCTTTTTTGTTTTTGTCCTGTTACAGTAGAAACCACTTTGTCTCTCTACCCTGTTAACAAGGTTTCACCAGATGAGTTTCTTTTTGTTTATTTAGCCACTAACCTTCTCACTCTTTCCTTGATTATTTTACTAATTTCACTTATACGTGCAATATCCTGTACATCATTATTTTGTTTTTCTGCCACATTTGCAACCAACACAAATACCAATTAGCACAAATGCTTATAATGCCATTTAACCTATACCTGCTCATTAGGGAAACACAGAAGCGTTAGATTCATAGCAGATGGATTATTTCCACATACGTTAAGCAACTCTCTTGAAACTGGCATGATGATCTTCTCACTGAAGGAGAGAAATGTGTGAAGCATTTATTTTGTGCATTACATAACCCAGGGGTGATTTGAAAAGGGATTTCTCCCATAGATTTATGATTTTACCTTTGATAAATTAAGTGTGGCAATATAAATCTATCCTAAATCAAAGCCAGATTAGCTCCATGCTATGATTTGCAAACACTTAACAGTTAACAGTTGTAAAAATTGTTTTTAATGTTTGAGATTTTCTTCAAGGTCTATTATTAGGCAATTGCCCATGAGCCTCTGGAGCCGATGGCTGACGTCACTCAGGCATCTTCCATTGATATTTACAGTCTGTCAGTCTGTTTGTTCCAACATGTATGAACCATACATTGCAACAAATGTAAAGTTTTTAAACTCTTGCCACAGTTACTTGCTTCATTTTCCAGAGTTTATTTTTATACTCTATACCAAACCAGTGGGTGTGAATATGCCTCACAACTTTATAATTCCTCAATCTGACAACATGTTCGAGGATTTATTCAAAATTTGTATTAAACATGTAAAAAAAAGAAAAGAAATGTGCACACACTGGAATAAAGTCGAATTATCCTCGAAATGATCAGGCCTCTAAAACACTGTCTGCTAAAGCAGTCAGCATGGTAAATGTTCCTCCCTGTGGATGGCTGCAAAAAATTGTCTCTGGGGCACAAAGTGCTCGGAGCGTGTTGTCAGGGGAATGTACTGCAGTGTTATGATGTGTTTTTATTCTGTCAGCCTCATCCCCAAGGGCAGGAGCCTCACTCACTACTGTGCCGCCTGCTGCTTCACTTCGGCAGAAATGCTTCGACATATACAGCACATAGACGCCCACAGACACAAACAAGCAAAGACACAGACATGCCGATCTTGCACAGACACCCAAAGTACACACATATACACACTCACAAACACACACCATCACCTTCAGAAAGTTGACTGCTTGCAGCCGGAGCCAAGTTTAAATGCTGCTTTGCCAGTCCATCGCTGTGTCCCCTCCCTCCTCCCTGCTCTCCTCCCCTCTCCTCATCTCTTTGACTCCCAAGGACAAGGAGACCCACCGTACAATGGGACACCATTTATCACCGCAGGAACAATTACTGGAGACATTTCATTGTCAGAAATTTTCAAGCCAATTCTTCCCCCATCTCTCTCTCTTTATCTTCCTCCTCTTGCTCGCTCCCTCTGGCTTTCTTTCCCTCCCCTCCTGCCATCCCCTCCTTTTTTCTCCCCTTTCCTCTTCTGCTCCTTTGCATGCTTTCCAACGAGCTCTATTGCAGGTCAGACTCCCATTAGCCCGAGCCCATCACTATAGATTACAGCACAGAGGCGTTAGAGCACTGTATTATATCTCATCTAAAGACCCTGACAGACTTTCCCCCCTCTGTTTCTAACAATGGGGTCCTCTTTTTCTAAGGAAAGGCATGGAAAATTGCCTCTGATACTGTATCTGCAGCCCCCGTGCTTTAATAAAGCCTTTCAACATGGTGCTCTGTGAAGGGGAGGAAGAGAAGTCCGTTGTTTCATCACCGTTTGATCACACATGCAGGCCTGGGCTCACTAAAGCACAGGAGAGCAGAGCAGGGGAAGGATTTAAATATCACAAAAAATATCTGATATGGAATGTATTATTATAATAATTGGGCTTCTTTCCATTCCTTTGCTTATCTGATATGTGGGGATGTATGTAAAGCACAACAACATTTTTCAAGTAGGGGGGGAAGTTAATGTTATTATTCTCATGAGTCACTTGATGATGAAACGTTCCACTGTGAAAGTGGGGGAATGAACCATACAGCTACATTGCGTCACCAACTGAAAAGGTCAGTGTGAGCCTTTGTTCCCTATACCAGCGAGTCTGAGTAAACTGCAGTCAGATTTGGACCGACTGGCCTTTGCTTTGCCCGCTATACGTCAGAAGTAAACCCTGAAAAGCATTCCCTTGTGTTTAAGTCCCTCCTATGCTGCCTTTATTTTTCATCCCACACCGCATTGTTGAGCTGTGTTTGGTTTGTCAGAGGGTGAAATGCAGATAAGCAGATTCAATCAGGTGTGAAGCAGCACCTCGGGTTGTCTGCATGGCACCGTTGCCATCCATCAGTGCCAAATGGAAATGGTCTCTTGTTGTCTAACATGCTCTGATTTATCCACTTGTGCAGATACGATCCCTTTTAGAGTTTTTTAATGACTTTTGACATTTGGAGAGTGCTTGGGGTCTGTGCTGAGGCTAAGAGGTTTTCCCTGTGGTGAAAGCAGCGGGTCTCAAGTCAGTCATGGAATCATGCATTGAGTGTTTGTGTGTCCATTTGTGTCACAGAGCAAGCTGGAAGAATGACCTCAAGGCACTGCCTGAGGGCTGATCAGATGTGTTTCTTGCTGTTGTATTTATAACTAAGTCTAAGGAAGGTCCAAAAACCTGGATTCTTCTTGGCATGTTCACAAACATCACATTTTTAAAGCATGTTTTTATGTCCTTTGCAGTGTATTCCTTAGCGCACCCCTGTTTGGAAACAGACCTAATGTTTTCACTGCTTTGTAAGTTTGTAATCTAAAAAAGTGAAAGCATCTTTTTGTTGTCGTGAACTCTTCCTGAGAGATCAGTTGTTGATACAGTGAGGACGGGAGGTACAGGGGAATGAGAGACACAGTAGAAATGATAAGGTATGGTTGAGATAAAGTGCAATGTGTGATACAGTTGTCAGATCAGGAAGAGAAATTAATGCATCTTCAACCCCAGACTGCCTGTTGGTTTTTTGGAAAGGGTCACTTACCTATTGGAGCCTTTTTCCAGAAGCAGCCAAGCACCCTTGGGACCTCTCAGGCATTCCTAGAGGTCTGTCTCTGTAATAACTCTGTACTGACATGGGTTAAAAAGGGCCACGGAGATGGTGGGAGTTCTACATCTGGCATGTCTGTACAAGCGAGTGGAGAGAGAACTGACCGTCTGTCTGCTACATACACTGAATACTGAGAGGAAAAAGACAGAAAATAAAATGGAGAACAGGCTGTTATATTGAACACTGCCTGTTATTCTTTCAGCATACAGCCCCACAGTACTTTAACTGAAGTGGAAATTTCCAGTACTATTCAGTGAAACCACCTTAACCTTTAAGCAGATTTAATACTGAAGTTGCCAGACGGCGGAGACTTTGGGTTTTGTTGCAGTGCTGTCTTCCTTGTAGCTCTTTTAATTTCCATCTCAGCAACTGAGTCCAAGAATAGACACATACCACAGACAATCCATACCCGAGTTTAATATCACTGAGAGGGCTAGAACAATGATTTAGAACCACTAAATAGATGCTCCACATAATCAACTTTGCATATTTGATGTGCAGCGCTCTCCAGAGTTGGCCGGCTTTCAAATGTAAATTTTGTCTACAAACTTAAATCATTTAGTGCGTTTTACTTGAAGCGTATCTTTGACAACAATAAATCACAAGGTTGCTGCATCCATTAGCAAATTGCTTTTGCGGTAGACGGCTGAATAAAAGGGAGAGAGAGAGAGAGAGAGGCAGAGTGAGAGTGTGTGCGGCAGCAGTCTTTTATAATCAACAGTAACAGTTTCAGAGCTTCAGTAGCCAGACACTGCGGCACACGGACACCCATAAACCTCTGGTCTCATACATCACAACAATGAGCCCATTGATTGGCTGGCCTGGACAGTGGGTGGAAGGCGCTGGCTCTAAGTGATGCATGCCACAATCATCTTTGAAGAGCCTCTGTTCTTTTTCTGTGGCCCTGTCACACTCACAGACCCGTCCGTGTGTCCGTGAGATGCTCACCACAGCGCTTTCAACGGGCGTCCTTCATGCCTCACAGTTTGCAGCCAGCACACACTCGCTGTCTGCTTCTGCTCTCCATCTCATCCCCATTCTGTCAATCTCTCCCCCCCCCCCCCCCTCTCTCTCTCTCTCTCTCTCTCTCTCTCACACACACACACACACACACACACTTTACAAGACATTGGCCTTGTCTTTGCTCTTTGGGTTTCATTTGAGGAGTTTTATTGTATTTGGATAAGTGCAGGCTACAGTGTGTCCACCCTTTCAGAAACTACTATTAGACAGAATAGCCAGTGCTTTCATGAGCACAACGAGAGAGACAAGAGGAGGAGAAATGGGGCCAATTAGAGGCCTAGAGCTAGCACTGTCTTCTGATACTGCTGGACTGGGCCAGAGCACTATCTGTGTGTGCCGTCTGCGTGTGTATATGTGTAGGTGGATTGTCTGCAGGTTCTGTACAGGAGGTGATGGGTGAAAAAAAGAGACTAGGAAATCCATTATTTCTATTTTGGTGCCCAACATTACTGGAAGCGCGCTGAAATATGAATTATGGAAATGACTGTTGGTGGTTTCTAGCCCAAAGCCTTTGCTTTAAAACCCTCTTTCCTCTAGTGATCAGAAACCCAAAGGGGGATTTTTGAGCGTTTGTTATTTAAAAGAATAGGGGACTCAGAATGATCCCTGAGCATCCATTGTCCAATGAGGTTTTTTTCATGTTAATACTTTCAAAGTCACTCAGTGGTAATTGTCTAGGTAGAACCAGCTATACATTCTCTTACACCTGGCAGGTTTTTATCATTTCGACAGAGTCATGCTGGAATTCAAATGTGAAGGAGAAGAGAGAAAGCCGAGGCTTTTGAAAATCATACTGTGCGCTTTTTTTTTTTTCACACACCATGGTATGCAGTGAAATGCGAGTGCCCAACACTACGTTCTGTATGATCAAAGTTAGCAGATCAAACAACTCAACTGGCAGACAAGCAAGTTACCTATCCCAAGGCTTCAGGAAATGTGTCTCAAACCGTGCAATTACTCATTCTCGATGTGGGGAAAACTCTAACGGCTCACCGGAGAGTTGTTAAAAAGGTTGACCGAGAGTTTTCGCCATCATTGTTTGCATAGCGAAGCTCGTGTGCTGTTGCAGCTCTTTGTTGACTTGTTCCTGCATCCTTCCTGAATTCACCCACTTCGTATCTATACAGCTTTAACCACATCCCTGCTAATTAACAGGACAATAAACATGCTGGCTCCCATTAACTTGCGGCGACCACTGCATATTTCCCCAGACAGAGTCTGACTGGTAGATAGAGGCTCTCTCTACTGCACGATATGCTAATCAGCCTCCTTCATCTCAAGCTTTCCATCTTCTCTCTGTGTCTTCAAAGTCAAGTAGGGGACCCTCTCTCCTCCCGTCCCCAGGCTCTGCCCTATCTCCACCTGCAGGTAGCTTAATCTATCTTCACTCCAGAGCTTTGGCACATCACTAACGGTGTTCACCAGCCAATTACTATCCATTTCAAGTGGAGGGCTCATCAAGCTGGTGTCACACAGGAAAAAAATGTCCACATCCTCTTGACCCTTTTTGATTGTCCCGATGCATCAAGTGCTAAGGCAAACAAGAGAGGGCGCCTCTCAGTCTTAGGGTGAGTAACTCATCATGGGAATGAATAATACGCAAAGAAGCGGGACAGTGTAACCATGGTGTTAAAGCTGTCTCCAAGTGCAAAGGAGTGTGGCAAGGCTCTGAAAACACTTTGGGCTTTATGTGGTGTGGAAACTCTTTATTTCAGAGGGGAAGTGTACGGCAGTAATCCGACCTGCAGATAATAAGACCCTGTGTCATAAATCCTCTCAGAAAACTAAGGCAGTTAGGCTCATATTTGCTCTTTCCGTCAGGGCACACATTGTTTGCTACTCAGAGGGGATTGTCTCCTTATCCTTTCTTTTTTTTTGTTAAAAAACTGAAACTCATAAAATGGTCTCTTAAACATCAGCTGGCCGTACTTAGACTGAAAGGCAACCCCTCTTCTTAGTATGAAAACTCTGTACACAGATATTCCCTCAGAAAGTGAGAGCATACGTCTAATTTTGTCCCTGCATTGTTAAGAAGAAAGAAAAAAAGAGTAGGCCGTGATTTAAGTAAGGTTCGACTGAAGGAAGAAGAGGAATATGGCATTATAAAAATAAAACAAACAGAAGTTAAATTAGTGAGGATGTGTGTTGTTTTTGTTCGGGCCAGTTGCAGAATTAATTTTTCACCTTTGGGTGGTTTGAACAGCAGCGGGTGATGTGTGTGCCCAGCTGCTGGTCTGAGACAGGCAGTAGTTAGGCACGCCAATCTGGTGGCCTCTTTCAGCCTGCCAGTCTTCCTGGATCTTCAGGGCTCCCCACTAGCCCCCTGTGCTCCGTTGCGCTCTGGCAGAAGAGCTAATTAAAACAGGGCTAAATTAACAACACATTCACTGGCTAGCCATGCCTCGCCTGTTTGACTCCCTGCTCCTGGCTTTTTTTTTTCTTTGTACCTCACTGCACACACACACACACACACACACACACACACACACACACACACACACACACACACACACACACACACACACTCTCCTCCTTTTTCTCTCACCCTATATCTCAGTGAGGCTGCCTACTGCGGGAACATGTGTTTACCTTAAGGGGTTTTATAGTAATTACACTCCTGTGCTCTCTCTGCCTGTTTTGTTTTCCATTTATGTGTTTATTTAATTGGCATTCAGTGTGCTGTAATTCTATTAGTTCTGAAAAAGGTCAGGGTCATAGGGGATTGGCTTCTGGCAGACTTGCTTGTGAAACACGTAACCCTCAAAACCGCTCCATACATACAGAGAGATAATTAAAAAGGGCCACGTTGGAACCTACTTCACGACCTTTCAGGGAAGACAATTAAAAAAACGAGAAAAGCCAGCAGTACTAACAGCAGCTCCGGATTTTAATCAATTTTGAAAAATGTAGCATGGAATATAAATGTTAGTCCCCGCTGTCGACACAGAAGAGAAAATCTTAGTTAATTTTTATTCATGATTTCTCTGTCAAACTGTAACACAGTTGAATTAAAGATTATGAAACACCGGACAGAACAGAGGGCTTTCAGAGACAGTTTTCGATAATTACATTTCCCTGTGAACAACCATCAGCTCTATTTGCGGCTGCTGTTCCTTTTTGTTTCTTAGTAACCATATTTTCTTTGGACTCCAACTGTTCATGTTTAGAGACACTGAAAAAGGTCGTCATGCTATATCACTGTCAGATGAGCTGTAAATCTGTCTGAGATTGTGTGCAGTGAGGAACTCTCCTGCTGTCAGGTCATCGTTCATATTACCCAGGAATTTTGAAGTATTAAAATTTTAAACTTCCATAAAGTGGCCTACATGGCCCGGCTGCTTTTGGCTGTTAATAATGAATGAAGATGAACAGATCAGCATGTGTAATAGGAACTTGGCTGGAGACATGGCGTGAGCTGACTTGGTATTTTAGGCAATCCGTCAGCATGTCTGCTGACCCCGGTGAGCACTTCTTTAAATTATACAAGATGAGATAGAGACACTTGATGGAGGCTCGTCAGGCCTTCAGTGTGTTTGTGTTGAGGAAAGCTATTATTTAAGCTTTTGTCTAAACAGTTTTTCAGCTTTGAGTCACATCTCTGACAATTACAGTAGATATTGAAAAAGTTATTTAAAGAGCTGGAGTATATTTTAATTATTTGGTAGGTATTTAACAATTGCTCTTCACATTTAAATTCTTTAAATAAAATGTCACAAATCAACATGAATTGTGTTATAAATTACAAATTTGCCCTTACATTTTGTATTGTGCAGCTCCGCCACATTTAGTACATTTTTACCGACAGTTCTTTTTTTACCCCATCATCCACCTTTCTCTGCGGATGGTGCTGATTATGGTTAATTATGTTGATGAATGGTAGGGCTGAGGGTACTCCATCAGCATTTTATAATCTGTCTTCTCACTCTGCTCTTTATCACGACTTAGCGGAGACAGTGTGCAGGAGGGTGCACGTGCTCATACATGTTGTTCTTGAACTGTGACTCAAACGCTCTCTTACAGCTGAAGTCTCTCTGCTGAACCCTGAGAGCATGTAGTCTTTGTATCTGTTAGATGACAAGTGTTTGCAGATGAATTCTGTTGGCATGCTATTCTGCCCCTTAGCCAACAGCTACAATTCAGAGCCCGGCCCGAAACAATTTTTGACGCACAATGCGGCAGTGTCCATTTTTCTTTCCACAGTGTAGACTTTTCTCTTTTCACTGTGGCTATTTGTCGTAATTTGCATCACATCTGCCCATTGTGATTTTAATTATTTATGTTATATATATAATTTATGTATACAGTTTAACGTTACAGGGACAATGCACATTCATAACAGTTCTGCCATGAGCCAGTTTAGCCATCATTGATAATTTCCAACTGTAGTCCCTGTGCAGGTAACAGAGTATCTGGAGACACACACACAAAGTATGTGTATCTGCAGGACAAACCATCGGTCCTGGGGGGTCAGGGTCTTCTCCATTGCTGCTCCCACCCTCTGGAACTCACTCCCAAAAAACATCAGAGACTCCCCCTCACTCTCTTCCTCTTCAACATCTCCTACAACCACTAACAAACTCAACTCTCATCCCCCTTTTACATTATTTCTTCGTTGTATTGTTTTCACTGTTTTGTTTTGTTGTTGTTCTTTGTTAAGCGTCTTTGAGTATTCAGAAAAGCGCTATAAAAGTCTAATGCATTATTATTATTATTATTATTATTATTATTATTATCATTATTATTATTATACATTTAAACAGGACATAAATACTCAGCTACTAGCAAATCACATAAAAGCAGGACAACAAAACATAAATATATAAACCTTTCTTAGTTTATAGATTTCTGTTTTGGACTTAAGCACACTGATGAAAATGTTATTGTTTCTTCATTTTCAAAATTGGTATAAATAACTGTTTTTTTTTGTCAAATTTCTCATTTTCAGTTGTAGGATTCTTGTTGTGAAAAGTTGCTGAGGTGGAAATACAGCAAGCATTGCACATAATTAAATGTGATTAACCAAGATCTAATGTGTCTCATGAAAAGGTTTATACATGATAAAAAGCCCAAACTATAAATTATTGATGATCTGTTCTTGTTTCAAAACACCTTGTCCTCTGCTAGTCTTTGAATGAAAAGCAGAAGCTGTGTGTTATTTTGAGGTGAAACACATAGGTTGAATAAATTGCAAACCAGCCATGCTTCTATTTTAGAGTGGACCGGGTCCTCCTCTGACATTGCTCTTGAGTGTGCACTCTAACATTCAAGCAAGGATTATGCCCCATTCCCAACCCGCCTCGCACTTAATTGGCTTAGATGAATATCTAAAGAGCTAAAGCTGGGTTTAAGCCATGCAATTAGTAGAGTGCCGTTATTGAATTTACATGGATGCCACAGATACTGAGTGTGTGTCACAAACACCCTTTAAATCACATGCCCATATGTGATGGATACTTTACATACTGTAAAGTGTTTATTTATAGAGAAGAGGGAGCACCAAAGAGGGAGTTGGTGCGAGAAAATTGCTCGAAATTCAATATGCTGTGCAATTATCATGTGTAATAGCCTGTAAAATCCTAATATCTATTCAGCCACTTGGAAAGGCACAAGAAATAGCCTGACCACTTAGCCCACTTTCTCTGGCCCCTTCCTGGCTATGACAGACTGCCCTGTCTGGAGAGCAGAAAGGAATAATATAAGCCATATTTCATTCAAAGTTCCTCCATGTATATCCTCATTCTTTCTGTTTAACGCACTTTTGCCCCCCTATCCTTATCCTTCTGATTTCTCCAGAGGGGTAATGATGATTACCTCCAGTGGATCAGCAGAGGTAACAAGCTGCATCCTGGAAGCAAAATGCACTGAGAGGATGTTTGCTTGTTATCTCTTTGCCCTGTACACTTTTTTAAACAAGGTTTCGATTCAGCTGAAAGTGAAGTTGGGACCCGTTGAGCCTTAATTGACATTACAAGTACATGCAATCCTCCATGCAACGTTCTGCCCTTTTGTTCCTACTATGAACTTACTTTCCCACCAGCTTCCTATGGGAAACAACATAGGCAGCGTAATGTGTTCCTGTCCTGTACTTGTGTGTGTGCATGTGTGTGTGTGTGTATTAGCAGGCAGCACAACGGCTCAGCATTTTGCACCTTTAGTGTTTCTAGAAACCTGTCACAAGCAAACCCACCTCAATCTCCCCACTGTTCACTTTGTCATCTGACATGTCTGTCAAATGTCCCCACAGGATTTCCTAAAAAACATATCCCCACATCCTTCCTCCCTTCTACAGCAACAGAACAGCAGAAGCAGCTGCTGCAAACAAAAGGCTTGTGACCAAAAAATGGTGGAAGAAAACTACAAATAGATGTTTAAGTTTATTTGTAATATAGCTTTAATGAAGCAGGGACTATTTCTACAGTTGCTGCTCTCTCCACTTAGATCCAAACCACCACTCCTACCAACACCATCATCTTCCCAGCAGGTCCCGTTTGAAAAGAGCAGGGAGCGCCTGTCACCTCTGCTGGGAGATTTCCCCATTCTGTGGCCCCCTGATAAGCTCTGATTTACTTCCTCCATGTGGGTCAGAGAGACTTTGGGACACTCGGCTTCTAATGCCTTTTGTAATTACAAATGCTTGACTGAACTGTTCCTGCTTCCATCCGTCTGCCCCCCCCCCCCCCTCCTCCTCCAAACAGGAGGTAGATGTGTGGATGTGCATGCATGTGTGTTTGTGTGAGTGACTGTTGCTGGATGCATATACACAAGCATGAACAAACATAATCCCTATACTGTCTTTGAGTACCAGCTATTTCTCTCACATCCAAGCAAACAGTGTTAAATGAAAGAAATAATTTTGTCCTCCCAGGTGCATGTATCTTTGTGTTTTTCTCTCCATCAATTGTAATGCCCTCCACCACCTGCTGTAATGGATCTCCTACCGTGACTCCACACTCTACAGGGTGAAGGATTCAGACTGCAGAACTTACTCATGCATTTCTTCCTTTTTTTCTCGAGAAAAGGGAATATACAATTATCTGCACACACTACAGTTTTGCATATAAACCTGTTTTTATGATAATGCAGCTTGGAAGAAGGTTAGTTTAGAAACATTTTTGGATACATTTTAAGTGACAGAAGTTTTGATTTGTTTCTTTTTACATCACTAAAGGGAGAGGTGATAAATGACCCAATACATAAAAACAACGTTTGTATTAAAAGCCAAGTCAGTGACTCCTGTTTGCAAAACACAGCTTCATTACTTGAGTTTACTCTAGCACTACTTTGTTTTAAATTATCTCAGCTATTATCAAATTAAACAATTCATTCAGGTTCAGTGTTATAACACTTGTAAGACTTACTCGAATGATTTTCTCTCCTACTCCACAACTACGGTCCTCGAGTGGACCGTAGTCCAGTCCTGAGGAAGAGAATATGTTTACTGACGAGCTAATGTATCCAAGTATAATTTACATGGTGTTTGATGTGTTTTGAAAGGGACAATATGAGGTTGTGTGAACCTAAGACCATCTAGGTTCCAACAGAAGGCTGCTTGTGACTGGCAGGGCTTCAGAGCTCAAACTTTAAAGAGATGCAAAAAGCTTGGTTTGCAGAAATTTAGAGACACACACAAGAAGAATGGGAACACTGGTTAGTACACTTGAGCAGCACTCCAGTCTAGTTCCATGTCTTATAGGTCAACAAAACCCAGTTTCAGCTGATTTTAAGTTTCAACGTTTGTTGTCTACCTCTTACAAACCTTATCCAATGGTGTCCCATCAAGGCCTGCATGTCAGATGCTGTAAACTGACCTCGGCTCTTTTGTGTTTGGTCTATGTTTTGGTTTTCCTTTCCATTGACAGTAACTCAAAAACTCTGACAGATGTGCCATTTACAGTTTCTTTTAGTGTAGCTTGATAGCCTTGACTACTCATCACTTCTGTAGAGCTGGGCTTTGTTATGCAATAAGTATATCATGTGATTATTAAAAGATCATGGCCAGGCTACACTGACTAGTAGTAATAGTAGCAGTTCTGTGTGTGAGTGTGTGTGTGTGTGTGTGTGTGTGTGTGTGTGTGTGTGTGTGTGTGTGTGTGTGTGTGTGTGTGTGTGTGTGTGTAAGTGTGTGTTCAGAGTCATGCAGCAATACATTTTCTTTGACATTTCAAAAGCCCACTTTTATCCCACTCATAAGTTCTCTGCACGTTGAACACATTACTCAGTTCCCCTGAAACAATCCTCTCCTTCAGATTCAGTCTTTTTGTCAAAGGCCTCGAGTGAACGTGTAGAACCATGGGACTGAAGTTATCATCAACGCTGAGTTCTCTCCCCTGCAGGTAGATGTGTGTGTGTGTGTGTGTGTGTGTGTGTGTGTGTGTGTGTGTGTCTGAGTGTGCGTGACTTTGTGTGCAACCTTTGTGCATAAAGCTTCATTCTTTTTTTTTTTTTTTTGCTGCTACTCTATATAGCCATTACTTCAAAACATCAGCTGCACAGCTGGCTGAAACTCAGGACTCCAAAGGTGATTCCACATCACCTGACAAAGAGCTCTGCCCTGTCATCACTACTGACCCTTAGCAGAGAAGGTTAGAGTTCTAGTTCCCCTCACGATTTACTGAACCAACAAATATCTGAAATGTATTGGAGTCACAAATCCTACCTTTCCAGTTGGATTCTTTATGGAGACACATTATTTTATTGTCACACAACCGTGTTTCTGCTGTTACCCCTGTCCGTTTGTTAGCTATTCCAAATGAGTTTTTAAAGGACAAACCACTGTCCCACATGACTTCTGTGGTTAGCTTTCATCTTTCTGCTTGTCTCTTTCACTTCACTTTACCCTCACCTAACAGAAACTGAAAATAGAATATTGGGCTTAAATCTGCCTCTGAGGGCGTTCAAAGGGACACAATGTACGCGATCAGCAAAGCATAGGTTTTCTTTATTTTATTTACTTACTCTCTGTAATTTTTCCACTCCTTCTTTCCTCTTTTCTTACCTGTTTCCTTGCATGCTTTCTCCTTTGCCCTTTACTTACCCTTTCTACTCCACTCCCTACATCCCCTCCAATCCATGCAGCCCTGGTAGCTCAGTGGAGTCCAGGCCCTCTTTGATCTGTAGTCCAGAACACAGGATGAGAGTTATCCGCTGGCAACAACAAGAACATCCTATTAGGAGCTGGACAGAGGCTTGACAGACACTCTGCTGCTGCTGCTGCTGCTTGGCCCTGAAAGCACACAGCCTACTGCTACTGATGCTGCTGATTCTCTGTGCTTCTCCCCAGCTCAGGGTGGGCATTACTGGCTCAGCACACTTGACACAAAAGTACAGAGTTGGGTTCACTTGTTGAATTAAAAAATGTTGAAATGCACTTTTTGTGGACTATTTTTTGGTAGGCACTTTTCTTTGGTTGTCACCCTCAAGTGTTTTTGGTACTGTAAGGCTCCGTGTCTAGCTAGCGTTTTTTCTGAGCACCATTGTCTTTCTTCAATTGTTGTCAAGGAGTGTTTGCAGCAGCAGCAGGCAGCATTCTTTAACTTCAGAAAGGCACTGTTGAGGTCACCTGTGCTCTTTTACAAATGTATGATATTCCCTGTATTATTGCAGCCTACTGATCGTATCTTGTACCCACATCCTCTTTTCTCCACGTCTGCTGGGGTAAAAAACGATCTCAAAAATTTAAACATACACTAATAAACAATGGAACAGTATCAGTCAACAGACTGTTAAGATTAAGATTTACTTTATTGATCCCGCAAGGGGAAATTCTGTTTTTACACTTTGTAAGTCATGCAACACACACATAGGCTGAAATATACACACATGCACAAACAGGATCCTATGGACATGCACTAATGCAGAGAAGTCAGAGTGACAGAGTCACCCCCGGCAGGCACTGTTGAGCTGCTTGTTGGGAGGGGATTTGGTGCTGTGCTCAAGGACACCTCGCACCTCTCCAGCTACCAGACCAACTCCCATATTTGGTCCGCACCGGGACTTGAACTGGCGGCCCTCCGGTTCCCAACCCAAGTCCCTATAGACTGAGATACTGCCGCTGTTGTCTTAGAGACAGGAAAGACGTGCAGTGCTTTAACTCTCAGCGCACAAATGCTTCATGCAAGCGTTTCTGAGCGCACAGCCAGCACTTGTTTGCCCAGAAATAACGCCAGGTGGACACAGAGCCTAGTCTGCCACCTGTCTGCCCTTCTAATTCTAGTTGACTCACTAGAATTTGGATTTGCCGAGTGCCTTCCCAGACACTTTGGTAGTGGCTCTATTCCACACACTCAGAAGTACTTTTACTTTGTTGACGCCTGTGAAACAATGAATTAACATAATTGATGGACCTTTTTAAAAAGTGTTGGTTTTTTAATGCGTATTTGGGATATTTTAGTCTTTGCATAGGCACAATGCGGCCGGCAACCCCAAAACAACCTCCAGCCACTCCAACAGAAAGGCACAAATTAATTATTTATAGAATGTACGTATTTTACCTGCACTTGTTTAACGTCTTTTACAAGTTTCACTGTCCTGTTCAGCCCATTGAGAAGTACAGTACATTTCCAGAATGCTGCTAATTTTACAACTGGTGATTGGGTTGGTTGCCTACATCCAATACGTAAATTTGCCTGGTGACCAGACCTCCCCTCACAGATTAACCTAGGGGAAACACTCAAATGAATAATGACCAAATCTGTGCAATCATTTGGAGAAATGTATCTTTTCTTTCTTTTCTTTTTGTTCATCCAGTTTGTGGTTAATAACACATTAAGAGTCACACAGCCTGGTAAAGCTGCCTTGTTATCTTAAACAGACCGAGCATTCGTCTTGGTGTCTATTGTTTTGGTTCCATGCACAAAATCAATAGAGCTCATTCATCACACATGCTCATCGAAAATGAGCAGATTTGTTTGAACATTTGTGAAGATTTTTCACTACAGTGTGAGGCTGAGAAGCAAGATTTATCAAAACTGTGCAGGCACTAGCTGTTACAGTCATGGTATTTGCTTGCTGAAAAAGCATTATTCCATCCTCTTATCTTCACTGTGCATCTGACATGAACAAATCACACGCACGCATGCCGACACATGCACATAGATATATGCAAGTAATTAATGCATGTAGACACATGCACTCTTGCACGCTTTAACACACACACAACTACACAAATTCTTTCTGTGGTTTCTTTTTCCGTCACAAACAACCAGTGATGGATTGGTCCCTTCCATTTTAAACAGGGAGAAAACACATGCCCCCGGGGACCCTTGTGTGTGGAAGTACTTTGAAGTGTCCACATTTAATTCTTCTGTATGATAAATGAGAGGGGAGCCGCAGTTGTAGCCTGTGAGGAAAAGCTCGGCTCGCTCGTCGAGGGGAGCGGTAACAAATGTAGCGATAGCTGATAAGCTGACTGTGTCTCTTGCTCTTGCTTGTTGTTCTGCTCCCTGCAGACCCCCACAGCCAGATAACAAATCCATCCTATCAATCAAACCCATCAATGACTGGCTGCAGATTAGAGACAGTGATTTTGGGGCTGATTGGAGGGGAAATGCTGATTACACCTCCCTCTCTCTCTGCCTTGATTACACTCTGCCTGTGTGTTGTCAAGCTCGGCTGCTGAGCTGTAATCACTGGAAGCTAAGAGCAGAGGCCGTGGCTCCTGAATAGACAAGACACAGACACAATCACAACACTAGCTGGTGAGCTGTGACCACTGCTAGGTCATTGCAAAGGTCTGTGTCTCACACTGTCAGAGCATCTGTGGTTCTTGCTGCACATCTGTGCAGACACACACATCACATTGAGAAGTGGAAAAATCCAGCTTCTAGACCTTTTGTCTGCTCCCTCCCTCAAAACCTTGTTTTGTTGATCACCTTCTATTTCCCTCCCTCCTCAGCTTTTCTCCACAATTCTGGCCTACTTCCATCCCAGTGGCAGGGGGCCCTTTGCTGGAGTGCGCACACAAATACACACAGCAAGCACAGTCCTTATCTTAGCTTTATTTAGCTGCATCACCTTTAAAAGTGGAGCAGATTCCAGGCAGTCTCTTCTTCCTAACATTTCATTCTTCTACGGACGGCTGTGGCTCACTTGGTAGAGTCGGTCGTGTCTCAACCGGAAGGTTGGGGGTTCGATCCCCAGCTCCCTCAGCCACATGACACTCAACCCCAAATTGCTCATGCTGCTTCGTCTCACGCCTCATCTGCCATCAGTGTGTGAATGGGAAAAAGCACTTTGAGTACTCAGAAGACAAACTCCATTTACCATTTCTATCCCTCTATACCTTTAACAATCTGCTCAGCCCTCCTTCACCACGTGTTCACCTTTTTTTAATCGGTGCAGTCGTAGAGGCCGGCCCAGGACTCAAATTGTGTCTCTGAGTGTACTTTGGGAAAGCTACTGTAACAGAGGCCTCTCCTCATGTTCTATAAACAAAACTGCGACTTGAAGAATGTAAACAAACAAACTAATTGCCAAATATGAACAACATTCCACTGGAAAGCTGAGACTGTGAGAGGGAAATTAATTGGTTTTACTTGCTTGCTTGTTAATAGAAAAAAATAATTGTGATGGGTTCCCAGTGGGAGCACAAGAACAAACCAGATGTAGTCTTTGTTGCTTGTGTAAACAAGGACACTGCTAAACACGATGACCATTTGGGTAAGTAGAGTACATGTTTAAAAAAAAAAGGCTTCCTAAAATGTGTTGCTAAATATTTGACTTTTATTTTAACCCTCATGAAACCCTCATTGGTTTAAAACAAAAAAAGAAGGTTATTTTTTCTCTAAAGTGTAAACAGAAGCATGATCTTAACAGGAACGCTGTCTGCAGACGGACTGTTTGTTTTGCCCTGAATAATGTTTGTTACTCTAATAATGCTGTCCTGCTTATAATCCTCAACACACCATTTAGGATTGCTGACATGACTGTGTGCCCAAATCAAATTATTTCCATCTGTGTGTGTAAGTGCATGTTCGGGTGCATGTGTGTGTGTGTGTGTGTGTGTGAGAGAGAGTGGGTTCACATCAAGCTCATAACCGTCTCTGTCCTGGTTTTGAACTATCTTTGAAGCTCCAAAATTGTCTCATCCAGCTCATGTTAGGTATCATTTCAATTGACACCGTGCACTCTGCTACTTGTGCTTTGAATTGAGCATACTTGCATGCTTGTTAGATGGAAACAGCTGTCAGGGGAGATAGCGAGAGTGACTCACTCCGCTTTCCCCTACTTATCGTTTGCCTACTCCAGTCTTGCTCCTCTTATTTTGACCTCCAAGAAAGTCAAAATATTCTGTTCATTTTCTCTATTTTTCCCACTTTCTCGTCTTCACAGTGGGTGCACACACACATGGTGTGTGATTTTTGGGCCAGAGGTGTGCAGTGCACCTGTGGCACTGTTGGAAACAAGCTAAGATTAGGTTGAATAAATTATTACTGTGTGATTTTTGCAGCCTGCTAGTGACAATTGTAAATTGTTGAGAGGTTCTCCTGTTAAATATTCTTTCAAAGGAAATTGAAATCTGTTCTAGAAATAGAAAACAATTTAGCAATATTCATGATGTAAATTAATTCATACATCAGTTCTTAACAATGTTCCATAAGCGCTTTTCCATGTGAATGATTGTCATTTATGGCAGACTAAACCTTGAAAGTTAAATACTTTTGATTGTTTTCCCACCAAATGGCTTGGATTTGGATTTGGATCTGAAAGTCTTCGTCAAAGTTAAATTGCTGGCCTAATTGTAACACAGTCTAAACTGCACAGAATGGAGCTGGTCATTAGGAGGCCAACCCAAAGACATAGCTGGTCCCCTGAAAGGCAGAGTGAACTGGCCCAATGCAGAGGCCATTTAATCATATCAGTGCATGCGTAATGGATCAGTATATCTCTAAATGGATGAATGAACGGCACCTTCAACTCAATCTTTCAAAGACTGAGCTCCTTGTCATCCCAGCCAGTCCCTCTATGCAACCACAGATCAATATCCAGCTTGGAACAACCAAACTCATGCCCACAAAGTCTGCCCGGAACCTGGGTGTCATGATTGATGACCAGCTAACTTTTAAGGTTCAAGTAGTCTCGATTGCCCGGTCATGTCGATTTGCCCTGTACAACATCAGGAAGATCAGACCTAACCTGTCAGAACACGCTACACAGCTCCTGGTACAGGCTCTTGTGATATCACGCATCGATTATTGCAACTCTCTACTGGCAGGTCTTCCTACATGCACTATCAAACCTCTGCAAATGATACAAAATGCAGCAGCACGACTGGTCTTCAACCTTCCTAAAAGAGCACTCCGCGGTTCATCTCCTTACACTGGCACACAGTTACTGCTCGCATCAAATTTAAAACTCTGCTGCTCGCTTACAAAACAGCGACAAAAACGTCTTACTTTAACTCTCTCATCCAGGTCTACACTCCCTCCCGCCCACTACGCTCTGCCAATGAAAGGCGTCTGATCCGACCTTCACAACAGGGTCCTAAGTCTTCTCTAACAGGGTCTAACTCTTCTCCTCTGTTGCCCCCCGGTGGTGGAATGAACTTCCAAACTCCATTCGATCCGCAGAGTCCCTCTGCACTTTTAAGAAAAAGCTAAAGACCCAGCTCTTTCATGAATACCTACTAACTTAATGATGATGGTCTCCATATTATTGATGATGATGATGGTAATGACGATGGTTTGTGTTTGATAACGACGACTTATAAGATGGTTTCTATACTGATTGGAGTTCTCAAGAACTGCTCTCAATGTTGTGCTTTGCCTCTGGTCACTTCCTGTCAGCACCTGTGTGTCCAATCAGACTCAAAGCTGATCGTTTGCTCTTACTGACATTGTTCCCTTTTTTCTAGATCCTTGCTTGTGTTGTACTTACTCTCTGATGTACGTCGCTTTGGATAAAAGCATCTGCTAAGTGAATTGTAGAATTAGTATAAATAGCGCATCCATGGCCTGGATCCGATCACCTTTTGGAGCAGATTGAAAAAAGTTTGGTAACAGGTTACTGTTGCCTTGGGGTCAAATGCCCTAGCCTCTTTTATTTCCTCCCATCTTTATTTTTGCCCAGGTCGTGGTATGGGTTAACACAGTCCGACATTACTGGTCTAACCTTTAAGGTCAATGGACCTGCCTATGAAGTTTACATCCCAAACACAAAGGTTAACCATTTTAAGAAAGGGAAGGGAGGGGGTTGTTCCATTTTCAAATAGGCAACTATAAAGAAAATTGTGTTATTGTTGCTTATCTATGGATGGATTATGTTTTTGCTAACCGTCATGGGCCCCTCGTGCAGCACCAGAATGCTTTCCCCCCTTTTCCTCCCTTATGGGCAGCCTTGATTATGAGGCTGGCTTTCACAACCGGCTTTATGATGGGGCAAACAGTTGAGGTAAGAGATTAATAAATAGGATCCACTGAGTTTATGTCTTGTTCATTGTGATAAAAGCTGCTACTCATTGAAGTAATTCATTAAAGCTTCCTTTACCTTCACCCCCATCAGTAGGAAAATGTATTCAAACGTCTCAGTTCAGAATTTTCTCCACTATAATTAATCATTTCAATAGTTTGTCAGATCATAATGTGGCATACATCTTCAATCGCAGCATGTTCTGTATTTCACACCAGAGATCCCAGGAAGCCAGAGTGAGTGTCGAAAAACAACAAACATGGCTGTCAGAAAGAGAGTGGTGGCAAAATTTCTCCCAACAAAAACAAAATGACAATGTAGCAGCAGCTCCTCATAATTCTTTTCTCTACCTTACAGATGGGGCTTTAGAAACTGACACGGTTTCTCAGAATGACAACATGACTGCTTTAACCATGAAATCAGTATCACACTGGTGACTGATGGGAATGTTGTTGTGGTATGTTTTGTATGTTATTTTAAGCGCGTGTCGGTTCATGCCTCCCTCCTGAAACCCCCCCCGCCCCCCCCCCCTGTAACACACAGCCTTTCAATGCATATCGCTTTCCTGAGTGTGAATATCTCTTAGATGTATTCCACACTGTCGACACACACCGTCGCATGTGACTCCTGATTTTTGTTTTGTCTTTCCTGCTACATTTTCAGCAGGACTAATGGATCTTTGGCTGTAGTGACTGTGTACTGAATGACTCATATTGTGTGAGTGGCAGCAGTAGGAAGCATGTTCTCCCCTTAAAGCTGAAATAATTGACAGCAGCTCATCTGCCAGCTCATCTAAATACAGAAACCTTTACTTATACTAACGTAACGCTGAATCCAGGTCAAGTGATTATGGCATCATTGATTAAAATAGCATCACTGTCAAACAAATGGCATTTCGCCTGTTTCATCTGAGACATGCTTTAAGAAAAGCTAAAGCAGTGTACTTTAAAAACCAAGTTAAACCAAAGTTAGAGCTATGTCAGATCAATGACATGACAGATTTGGGGATGATATGGAATTTGAGGAAGAAGTATAGTTTGGAGACAAATTACATAAGGGAGGGCCAGAAGGATTAAGACCTATACTCAAACTTGCTGTAAGACAAGGGGATGGAAGATGATGGATCAATTAATAAAACCCACACAAACTTCCATTTAGAAAAATAAGATAAAAAGTTTGAAGATCCCAGGTGAAAACACACACCTCAAAAATCCATCATCTCTCTGCTAGCCACTACAAGCTATGAGCTAACAGCCTAGTGAGGTCTGAATAATGGTGAGGTTTAAATAACACATTTGATAAAGCCCATAATTTCTGTGGGCTTTTACACTGTGTCTTATACAGCTGCACAGCGTTCTCTACATGAGTGACTCACACAAACCTGGTGAACTCACCCAATAGTTCATCCCATCTGAGCACACTCAGGCTATATAAAGTTGCATGTAAGCAATCACGCACACACATACTTCTACCTTCACATGTAGGGATGGGCAATATGGGAAAAATAAAACACATCACAATGTTCTTCTTTTAATGGCAGCATCACAATCACAGTTCAATTAAAATATTTTTTTAAGGTTAAATTTGAATGCTGCACAGGCTTTCCTCCTCTGAGCTGCTCGGTAGATGTGGAAGTAGGAAGAGGGTCGTTGTTGTAGTCTCAGAAATAATAAAAATCCACAGTTTGCATTATTCAGTCCGTGAGTGATCGCCATGGTTGTTCTTCTTTCTGCTTTTTGGCGGATTTGCAAACTAACTATGTGCATACTGCCACCTGCTTTATCAGAATGTATACATACACAAGTGTCCTCGAGCATGACAACCTTGCCTAATGTGAAAATACCATTACTCTTATGTTTTATTTTGTTTTAAGGCGAGAGGTGGGGAATAAAAAAAAATCAAAGCCACTACCTACAGTTTGCTATGATAGGTCTATCTGTGTGTCTGTAGGGAAGGCATTAAATGGACTAGCAAATACTGAGATTTGGCTGAGAAAACCCCTTTGGATGCGTCCTTGAATAAGCATAGAACTGCAACGGCTAGAATGTGTGCTGTTGCTAGATTCTACAATCTCTCTACATAAAGTCATTCTAATCCGTCACAATCTAATGTCATCCTATCTCACACTTTAAATATGTGTACTTACACACACTGCACACACAGTCATGTCCAACTATTGTGTATTTAAAGAGGCATCCTGCTGTTTTCCTTCCTCTGTGTCCCCTGTGCCTGTCAGGGGCCTCTAAAACTGTTGTTTAATGAGCCCAGGCTCTCCTCAGGCTCCATCCCAGTCTCCTCTGCTTCTGTGTGTCTGCTGTTGCAGTGCTGACCAGAGGAGACATGAAGGTCTGTGTCCCTGGGCTAATTGCTGTTACTTGGCTGATAGTCTTTCTGTGCTCCGCTCTCATTGACTCCCCGGGCTCCAGGGGGATTCCCATAGGCACCCAAAGACAAACAAACCTGGGCGGACAATCGATAACGGATGCAAGACTTACCGCTCAGCACAGCCGCTGATTAAGATTCCCTGGGAATGTGTGCGTGTGCGTATGTGATAGTGAGTGTGTGTAAAGGTGTTTGCTGATCGTCCCCACTCTGTCAGTGCTAACTGGAATCTTCAGCCTGTCCCTAAGTGCTTGTTTATGTGTTTTTGATTAAGAGCATGGCAGAGTTCAGAGGCATCCTCACAAAACCAGCACACTAATGCTCCCAGGTAATTCTTCCTACAACAATTTAAAGCAACAATATGTAACTTTTCCACGTTCAAATAGCAGTTTCAAAGGTCGAGATGTGCGGCTTTACGGCACTAGTTAACACACCAGCCTTCGGTTTTAAAAGAAGCCGGTTAGCCCATCTGTTTGATACAACGGTCGAGGCTAAGAGACGGAAAGGAGGGGGAAGTATGAAGCTTAGAAGAGAAAAAGAGAGAGTGAATGAGCAAGAAGCCGAACATAAAGCAACAATCCGACGGAGGAGAGTACATCTTTGCAGATATTATTCATAACACATAGCAACATAACTTTTAGCTGTATTGTTATGGGTGTCATTGTTTTCTCATGTTTAGCAGCTTTACCCAGTGAAGAAAGTCATCTAACCCGAGTTATGTTTCAGGTTTGCATTCAAATAAACAGAGAAATCCATCAAACTCAAACGAGTTGTCTCTCTACTTATCAATCTTCAAGTTAGCTTTGTAAGTTTGGGACCTCTCAATTATCAAAATATATTACAGTCTCCAATGTAGCCATTTAGCCACAAATCATAGATACAGTACCATGACAACACCAAACCAAATTCCTTCATATTCTTACTTTAAAAGTGAGGTCTGGTACTTTACTGGCGGAGTAAAATGTGTCTGTTCTATTATCAGTATCCTCAGGCGTAGCTTTCCTTTGCTTTGTACAATATGTATTATATTAGTGATAGTTATTGTCACATCATTGGAAAACTAATCAAACACGGGTATAAAATAAATAAAAAAAAAGTCATATTAAGACATGCTTTCCAATACATATAATGACATGAGAAAAAAGGTAACACAACACACACATTAACAGAAGTACTCACAATGTCCTACAGTATAGCATACCACAACATTTGGCCGTAAAATCAAAGTCGTTTTTAAGGTTCTCTTCTCTTATTTTTAATTCTCTTATCTCAGTAAAACCTTGAGTTTCTGTGAACGTTTTCATTATTTTTAGATCTAGTCAGTCACAACAGTATTATATAAACCCTGTACCTTGAAATATTTACATGACAGCAAGCGTACACTGTTGATTTCAATGTCTATTCCAGTCATGTCTTTATGTAGAGTACAGTGCCACTGTATCTCATATTGTTTTTGTGACCAAATTAAAAAGGAGTGTCTGACATCTCGTGTTAGTGTATGCCGTTAACTGACTTCGGTTAGCAAGTGCGCCTTGTCTCCCTCATCCATTTGCCTCTCCTCCTCGTGTCTCTCTGGGCTCATGTTTGCTTTTGTTCTCGTCTCTAGCCCGACTGACTCACAATGATGATCTTGACCAAGCACAGGAAAAAGGTCAAGGTTGGCCCGCAAATTGCCTCAAAGCAATCAGCCTTCTCTCTCTGCGCTAACAGTGTGAGCTCTCTGTCGCCATCTCTCCATCTTTTTTCCCTTTCCTCCTCTGTCTCTGTGTTTACCTTGGGGGGGTGGATGTGTGTGTCAGGCAGGATTGGCAGCAGGAGGGGTCTGCCCTGCTTTGAAGTCTCGGCTCTGACCGGCGGCTGAGCGAGGGCCGGGGACTTGAAAGCGGGGAGCGTCAGTCACTGGGTGACATTTCAGCACAGACCAGCGTGACCTAGTAGGGGGCATTTGTGTGTGTGTGTGTGTGTGTGTGTGTGTGTGTGTGTGTGTGTGTGTGTGTGTTTGTGTGTGTGTGTGTGTGTGTGTGTGTGTGTGTGTGTGTGTGTGTGTGTTTATAATAGTATGTATATATGTGTGTGTGTTTGGACAATGAATGAGTGTCTCCTTGTGGCTTCAGCTGTCCTCAAGGACTGCCGGCTGCTGGAGGCTGTTTGCCTCTGCACCAAAGGGATTACCTTCCATTACATGAAAAACAGAATCACCCATTCAACCTCTAACCCCTCGCTCAACAATAGTGCCATTGGGATGTAGTGCTACAGCTGATACCCGTGTTATAAATACACACTCGGTAACTAGATCTGGTGCACACAGATATTGCATGAGCTGTGGCTATATGTAACATTTTTTGTAGGATTTTCAGAACACACAAAGGCTCAAGGACAGCCTCCTTTGGGTCAGCTGTTGGTTCCAGCCCAGTGTTTTCTTGAGTGGCATTACTCTGATGGCTTCACACACATGAAAGGCTTCACTTTAACCGTGTCACCCAGTACCCACACACTCAGCTCAAACGACATCAAAGCCTGCCCCGTGGCCCAGAGCTGGACAAACGTCTTCATCTACCGGCCTGATTGCGTGTTTGTTAGTGCGCCTTTCTGTCTGTCCTGTAAATGGTGTAAACAGGTGTTAACATGTCAGCCCCACAAGATGCCACATGCCGCTGTTTCATGATCTCCTGAACAGCTGTCCCCTGCCATTGTGTGTGGGTGTGTGAGTGTGAGCGAATATGTGTTTTGTATTAGTTTACCGTGAGGGATATAAATGGCTGCAAGAGGAGCCTTAGCCCCTACATATTGTGCAAAGCCAAGGACAAACAATGAGAAAGGGCAGATAAATAAAAGGGAGCTTTATGGCATTTACTGATTTCCTTGAGATTTTCCATCCACCTTCAATCTCATTGTTTGTGTGTCTGTGTGTTCTTGCTTTGTATGTCATCATGCTGCAGGTATAGGTGTGAATCTCTGTGAGCTTGAAGGTGATTAATTTTCCTTTAACCCTATGAGTGCATCGACAGCCGTGTGGTTAAATGTACGTCCTTGAGCAAAAGAAAGGAGACAGAAGCGTGCCCCCTCTCTCTCTTTATGTGTTGGTCTCTATGGATTAAAGAAGCAGCTAATAACGCCTATAATGTCAAATGTACATATCTGTCCTCAGGAGGAGATTGAGAGACTGGACTACCACCGCATCCTGCCTTTGTTCTTCGATGGCTTATGCGAGACCGTTCATCCGTATGAGTTCTTTGCCCGGCAGGGGGTCCATGACCTGCTCGAGCACGGAGGCCCCAAGATCCAGCCTGTGATTCCCCAGCTCATCATCCCCATCAAGAGTGAGTGTGGGAGGGTGTCCACTCTCAGGGGTAGCACATCACATGTAACATAGCTACTATCCAGATTGACCCTGTGAGTGTGTGTGTGTGTGTGTGTGTGTGTGTGTGTGTGTGTGTGTGTGTAGATTTGATTTTTCATTCATTCTGATCCCCTTGACATTCATTCACAAATTATATTATAAAATGTTTTCACAAACTTTTATAAATGCTCAGATCCTAGTTGGATTGTTATGAAGTGATGTAGACAGGCTTATTGAAGATATGTCTTCAGATGAATTACTGTAGATAAATAATCACAGCAATTTTCTGTGGTTGGAGCAGGTATTCAATTAATTAAATCCAACCTATAGTCTTATTCACTGGCATTAGCTTGACACATTTCCCATAAGAAAATATAGTTATTTCTGCATGAGTGATTGACAGCCATGTAATCTTCCTAGTTAGAGTGAAGCAGCCCAGATACATAGATTTGTGACTCATCACTATTTCATTATTTTACGATTCTGATGACAGCATCATTACATATTGATTGCTGTTTACTGAGCCAAGACAAATCCAAAGTCTACATTTTCAAAGATCTCCACATTTTCTCATAGCATTATTAGCTTTGGGCTAAATGAACCTGATAAACCAGAAACTAATAGCACACACATGTGGGCACAAATGAAACAAAAGTCTAGTGTAGCTTTTTTTTTAGTTCAATGTCAAATAAGTAAAAATTGATGAATGGATGATGTTAAATGAAAAAAGAATAAGAATATAGAATGTAATAACACATTTATGAATGTTTGAACATTGGCTCACTTCAACCACTCTCTGTGTTCATGCCGTGCAACCAAAATAGAGGCACAAACTTTTCCCGGAATAGACTCACCTGTCTTAAACGCTATAACAGATTCTAACATTACCATACAACCAGCCCTGTGACAAGTCCTAATTTGGTTTTGCAGTCATACTGTTCCTATTATTACTTTAACCCTCAGGGCAAAGCGTCCTTGTTTTTTGCATTCGCCGGAAGAAGTCGGTTCTAAAAGCATGCCTGCTAATCTGCCATGTGCGATGTGGTGACATGCTACATTTAACTGTGTCATAGCGTCGGGGCCATCCCCCTACCTTTGCAGCCTGTCACGTTTAAATACGAACACGCTCACAAGTTGGCAGATGGAGGTGGGTGGAAAAGGTTGTGTCCCAGGGTGGAGTGGTTGATGACTTCATAAATAGACATCAGGATGTACAGTGATGGGGACAGGAAAGGTTTCTTGTTTGACTAACACAAAGAGGATGAAGGAACAGGGAAGTTTGAGGAATGCAGAGTATTGCTTTTGTTGGAAAATAACCCCCCCCTTCCCCACCACACACACACAGACACACACACACACACACACACACACACAGACACACTGTCTTTTGTTTGGCGCCGCTGCCAAGTGGAGTGTCAGTTTCAAAGTGGGAGCCTTTAAGTGGCGCTCGGTGAGCCTAGGATAGTGTTCATGTCATGGACAGTTGGCTGGGTGTGTGTGTGTGTGTGTGTGTACGTGTATGTGAAGTGTGTTCTGTTTATGTGTAGCTGTTGGACGTCTGTGGAGGCAGAAGGGCGTAACAGCCAACAATAGGCAGCACTGTTGGGGACCCTGAGACGCTGTGACAAACTGACCCTGGCACAGAGACTGCTACACGCACACACTAAACACCACACTGAGCACAAAGTCTTACACATCTTACACTGTCATATTTCTAGATCTGTATATGAGCTTGTTTTTGTCTAAATAATGAACATAGTATTTATTTCTGTAAAGTAAAATACACTGAATTAATTGTTTTGTTCATTTTGATGACATACTTAATATGATATGTTGTTCACTGTTGCATGATTGAATCTTTTATAAAGATGGTTCAAATATTTCTAGGTCCATTAGGGCTGCACTAATAACAGCAAATTTAATGAATTTTGCAATATGAGCATCTGCAATAAAGCCGTTGGAAACGACTGCCTCAGTTAGAATGAATACGACAATTATTTAAGTGAATGTGCCACGCTTTCTTTCCCGGCATGCTTTCATTTCGCTTATCAGATGGAGCATTCCCTCAGATGAATTACTAATACCGGGAACTCAGGAGGGTAATGTTGCAAACGCTGTTACTGTCTCAAATGTGCAAAAACAACATAAACATAGGAGGTGTATGTGTTGGATTAAAATATGCACACGTGTTTATGTGTTGCACGTCATATAATATATTTAAAATGTGTTTAAAGATTTATATTTGGGCTTTTTCTGCCTTTATTTTAGAGATAGGACCACGGATAGATTCAGAAATCGGGAAGAGAGAGAGAGTGGGGAATGACATGCCATAAAGGAAACACAGGTCGGATCTGAACCCTGTACCACCCGCTCTGGAGGACTAAAGCCTCTGTACATGTGGCGCACAACGTACATAATGTTAGGCTATTGGCGCCCCACCATCATCATTTTGAACAGTGTATAACATTTGCAGATTGTTTTCTCATGTCCTACTATCCCAGTGTCCGTTTAAATATTGATGTCGACTCCCTTTATCGCAAGGCCTTCACTTTACATATGAGTTGATACACAGAGTGACCGGGGCCACTTGCTAACTTAGACAGTAGTTTATAAATTCAAACCCCTCAGCACTTTTTGTCATTTGCTCGTGGGAGGCCAGAGCAAAGGTGACGGTTATGCTCCTCATGAAAAAAAAACACTCTTTGCACTGATAATGGAATTTTAAATGGCCTGCTCCTTATTAACTTTCTTGGTTTATTAAAAATCAGGTCTGTTTCTCCATCCACAAGGCAAAGCCGCCAGTCCGTGTCTCTGTTGCAGATTAATTACTTTTCCATGGAGCAGGGAAGAAGAAGGGATGGCGGGAAGAGGAAGAAAGTAAAAAGCCGTCTGCAGTCTAAAATGGCAAGATATATATTTTTCTCCTCTGACGTTAATACATCTTCAATGTGGCTGGCGGGCTCTTATCTGCAGAGCGACTGAGTCACGTCAGACCCTGGTGAATTTTGATGATGACTGCAGGTCACCCAATGAGAATACACAATGAAGAAGGCTCCGGCTGACATTTTACTCGAAGGGCCCTGTCCTCAGTGACTTGAAGACGGAGCTTTTTCCTAGTTTACACCCTGTGCCTTTCATCCCACGCTGGAAAAACTATCTCTTATGAAGATGGAAAAAAAAAGAGAACAAACAAGAAAGTATGGATATGGGTATAGTATCCAATGTGTGTTAGGTTTATATCAAAGCTGTTTCCTGCTTGGGGGGCAACGCTAGCCTAGTGGTTGTTGTGTGCGCCCCATGTACGGAGGTTGTTGTCCTCTTGGTTGACTCCTTTCCCGCTTGTCGTTCCCCACTCTCTCGGTTTCTGGCTCTGTCCACTGTCCTGTCTCTAAGGTGAGGGCATGAAAAGCCCAAAAAACAAACCTTTAAAAAATAATAATTTTCTTTCCCCAAATTAAGTATTTTGGAAGAATTCCCTTTGACATAATCAAATGCTGAAGGTGAAGAAAATAGTCAAATTATTTAATACAAGAGATTAATAAATCTGTAAGTCAAGGCATAAAAAAAGAGTCTTATTCAGCTAAAGGGTATGATGGTGACTTAAGATGAAAGGGTAAAATGTGACTGAGGTGCTGTGGTTCTGGTTTCTCTGGCCTGCTTAAATAGGGAGGAGGATTCAGAGCCATGCTTCCATTGAGCCACAGCTGATTGGCATAACATTTGTTCAGCTCTGAATCAAAATGAGACTTTCATTATAAGAAGATCCTCAGTTACGCCTCGGCACGGGAACATCTCCTTCTGATCTGAACGGTATATTTATACAATTCACAGCTAAACTCTCCAATGTGCCTCCCGAGCTGCGACATTTCACGGGAAACAGAATACAAGGTCACCATTGTTTTACACTCGCACTGAATATGAAACGGGGACTATCACGAATAGATTATTACTTTATTCAGATTTGTCCCAACACAGGTTTTATACCAGCATTAATACATCAGACCCCCCTCTCTCTCGCTTTAAATTTTTTTTCCTTTTCTCAGTTTTTTTTTTCTTCTTCAGGACGGCGAGAGTGTCGATGAATAATTGAACAGTCCCGTGGTCCAAATGTCACAGCAGGGAAAATTGTTTGTGGTGGCTGGTAATTAGAATTTCATTGTTTGTTATGTAGGTTTGAAATTCCTGTCATTCCACATTCCACCTCATCTCAGTGATGGCAGAAATCTCTGCGCTCATCTTTCTGGGGACACACTAAAGCAGAGATGGAGAGATGGCATCGAGCACAATACTCTCGCTCATTCAGCATCATCTCCACTGCTTCTTCTGTGTAGGCCTCACACACAAACAATTACACTCAGACAAACACACTCTGTCACTGAGAGAGACAAAGCCAGTTCTTGGCAAATTTGTCTCCCACTCAAATGCATACAAAACAACCTTGGACCTTGTACAACTGGTCATTTTCTCACATGCATGAATACACACTATTGTGTGAATGCACTGTAGTGAGAGTGTAAAATATTGTATTCTTTTACCCATCAGCCTCTTGTTGTTTGTATGACTGCTCTCCATTGTATGACTCCATTCTTATTTTGTTGCTGCCATGTTTAGCGCTGTCAGTGCTCGTAACTGAGGCTGACATTTTCTCTCATTGCTTTTAATGTGTTTTTGTGCGCCTTGGAGAGTGTATGTGTGTGTGTTGGTTCAACCTGCACGATTGTGTGCATATCCCTGAGTGACTGTTATGTGTGAGTGTATGTGTGTGTGCTTGTGACAGCTTTGTATTTGCATATGAGCTGTTTTAACACAGGCGCTGGATGATGCATTATGCTTGTCTCTGAGTGCTCTGAGCGCCATGCTCAGTATTTTCTGGGTTTTTTTGTGTGCCATATTTCCATTTTACTCAGTCTTCTCTGTTGAATTCATCATGGTGCTAGTGATGGGGATTGTGAAGATGTCATTGAAATTCTTCCTCTTACCAGCACTTATCTCTCTCCTACTTTACCCTTATTTTCAAGCTGAGGTCCGCTTCTAGACCAACAGCGTGAGGGGCGTGGCTTTTGAGGGAGCACAGAGGTGAAGGGGTGGGTGCAGACGGAGCACTGAGGGAATGCTAATTTCAAAGTCATGCTAGTTTTTCGAAAGTTACCAACCCTGCCTTTAAGTGGATGATGTAATAAACCACCTGTTGTACATGGAGGCTGTGGTGATTCTAGATTCTGTTTGGGCCCTGGGTAAAGATTCACAGGAGGGGGCCTCCAATCAGCATTCATCACCATTACGTCATAAATAATCTGACACCAACAAAAAATACCTTTATCATTGTCAAAATACACATTAGTATTATTTTCAAAATAAAGACATTTTCCTTCGCGGACTTTTATTGACAAACGTCGATTTTCACAGCTATAATGCATGCGACGCTTGGAAGAGCAAATGGAGTGAGGGCTGTCACCTTAGTGAGGTTTCATACTGTCATTACAAACTTTGCAACTTTGCACATTTTGAGACACTGCTGTGGTTTAAACTTTGTCAGATCAGGGGGGGCGGCTGGGGGGCTACTGGCCTGGGGCCCCAAGCAGTTCCCTGCCTTGCCTCTTGACAAGCAGCGCCCCTGAATGGAGGACTGTGATTATGGAGCTATTATTGGTGCAGATGCATTTATAGATCAACAAATGCCAACACACATCTGTACACAGATCCACAACGAACAGATCCACAAATATGTTGAGCAATCAGTTGACACTTTACATCATCATCTTTGACTGAAAAGTCTGAGTGTTTTTCCTCCAAGAGCTGGAAATACACAGTAGTCATTTGTGGAATAGGTGTACAGATCTTTAGACGCATTTGTGGATCTTTTTATGCATTTGCAAATCATTTTGCGACACTAATGTGGCACAGTAGTTGAAAACTGTGTTTTTATGATTTTTAGTTTTTGCTACATTCATAACATTCCCACTCAGCTGCTTGTTAGAGAAAGGTTATTTAGTTTCTCATTTTTTAGTTCTAACTTTTCTGCACCATTTTCATGTTATTCCTTTTTGTCTTATTCCTTCTGTGTCCCTCATCTGCTAAACATTGTGCCCCCTCTCCTTCAACTTCTCATGCTCAGCATCTCTGCTAACTCTGTTTCCTTTCGGAATGTTTTTTTATTTTTATCTTCAGCCTTTTCATTTTTGTTGTTGTGGGTGCTCACTGGCAGAATAGGCATTGTGATGCTATTACCATCCTCCCTAAGTGAAAGTAGGCGTCGGATAACAGTTTAAGGTATCTTAAGGAAATAGCTCAAATCTGTTTTCCTAGCATGGCTTATGCTGTTTTAAATTGACAGCGTGCACAAAGGGAATTACCAGTGCTCATGCAGAAGCTCACAGAGTTAAAAAAAAAAAGCTAAAAGAGCTCAAATAAAACAAGCTCAAAGAACTAGAACAATATGTCAGTCTTAGTTGCTAATCACAGTTATTTTCTCACCCTTTGCCCCCTGCCTGTCACATCTCTTTATGTCTCTTTCCGACATTTTGTTCTTTTATATTCCCCCTTTTCCTTCCTTCTCTCTCTAAATTTGTCTTTCTTGATCTCTCTAGCCCTCCATCTCTCCCGTCATCATTCCCTTTTGTTCTCTCCATCAGTGGGAAATGGAGTTAAGTGCAGCTGTAGGCCAAATAGCCCAGTGATTGGCTCTCACTTACTCCTGCCTCCCCAGTGCGTTTGAAATCACTGATTGCAGGAAAAACAGGTCTGAATCAAAGCATGGCTATAAAAGAAACACTATGAAGGGAAAGGTTTTGTGTGGAGGTGAAGATGTATGTGCATTTCTGCTGTATGAGTCCACTTATTACACTCTTATGTACCATATAGTTGTTGTTGTCAGAATCACTCATCTACTGTACAACCACCTGCCTAAACCTCTAGTCTCTAGTTGGATGGTTTTAAAGTCTTAAATAAATTGTCCTTGAAACGCCTTTCTTTCTTGACTTCTAGACTTTGCCCTCTGTCTTGACCTTTGCCCTCTGTCCTGCCCCTCAGACGCCCTGAACACGAGGAACCGTCAGGTGATCTGCACCACGCTGAAAGTCCTGCAGCATCTGGTGGTGTCTGGAGACATGGTGGGAGAAACTCTGGTGCAGTTCTACAGACAGATCCTCCCCATATTCAACATCTTCAAAAACGTGAACAGTGAGTCCTGGCTGAGCTAAACGTGTTAATTCATGGGCAGATGGTGTGTCGGTGTGTGACGTGCCGTGGTGCTTTTTCGGAGCAGTCATTGTGTGAGCAACTGAGAATGTCCCTTTGTGTTATCAAACAGTCTTTGTGCTAGTTCTGCTAATGCATCAAACTGAGCACAGCACTACTTCATGGTAGGTATTCATAAGAAGTATGTACACTGTGTTAAAACTGCGATGATTCCAAAGAGCTGCTGTGTTCTGGAAAGTCCTTTGACGATGGCAAGGGTTCTTTTTTTGAGTCGTCAAAACAGAAAGCATCCTGTCTTCTACCTATTCTGTACTCCGTAGATCCGCTGAATGAGCCCTCTACCTGAATCCCTTTTCTCCTTTTCCCTCCCACCACTTAAACATCGGCTTGACAGAGAAGCTCCATATTGTCCTTTCTGCTGTCAGTCAAGGCTGCATTGTGCGCAGCTGCTGAGGAGACTCCGTCCTTGCTCTCCCTGAAAAGCCTCTACCTGGGTGACCCCAGGACCTGGGGAGATTGGCATCAGATCGGCAGGGCTCTTTGTGTGGCGGTGTCAAAGCACTTAGCGTGGTGTGACATGATGTGGGCCCATTGAAGGCTTAGAGGCAAAAGCAATCCCAAACACAGCCGCCCCACACAGTCGGTAGGATGTGGAGAGTGACATTGTGAATCAATCATTTAAACACAGGCGTTAACAGGACAAAACACAAGGCTTTAGCCTCTTAATCAATATCCAATTTGAATCTCTTGTCTCTTTAATTCGCTTACATTATCTGTTACTATTTTGTTGAGGTCTAAAAAAAAAAAGGGAAGGAGAAAGCTGAAAAAGAGATAGCGGGCAAAGACAAAAGGATGGCGAGGAAAAGCATGCCTTATTAGCGCATGGCCGTATGCAAATCTCCTCTGTAAATTAGCTGTCAAATCAATTCCCTAAACCGCTTTGAAGCGTGAGTTCCTTCGCCGCGGCGCAGGCTGAGCAGTTGGCCGTTGAACCCCACCAGGAATAGTTTTATCTCTGCGTGGTGGTTACAGCGCCAGTGTGTACCTGCCTGCACCGCTTGTCGGTCCTCCTCTGGCGAGTGTCCATTAAACCCGCGCCAACCCCCTCACCTGGCAGATATTTCCTGCTATTGACCTCTCCCATAGAAAACCCGTCTGGGCCAGAAAGAGGTCCACACAGCTGCCAAAGCACAGGCGCTCTGCTCTGCTAAACAAGGACAGTACTTCCTGCTCAGCACTTTATAACCATTTTGTAGAGTTTCCCTCTCTCTTTCAAAAGTTCGGCTGGAGTTAACTGAATTAAAGTGTAGCATCATTAAGCAACTTAAACATAGGCAGATAATATTTCCCAGTGTTATTATTTTCTTTTCCATTTCCCATCTGGAGCTTTGGTGTTAGATAAGCTGTCAATCCAAGTCCTGCACCACCCACTCCCTGCTAACACATAAAGATACTACTTCAAATAGCGAGAAGAAACGCTTCTCTTCTGGGGACTAAACATTATGTGAACCAGAACTCTTATGTTCTTCCTCTCTAATACGCAAATATTTCAGGGTTGTTGTTCCCTCTCACTCTTTTCTCTTGCTCTCTCTCTCTCTCTCTACTCTGTTTTATGTCCCTCGTTTGTATCAATATCAAAGCTCTTATTGAAGTCCATCTATTACCTAATATCTCTTACATTCACCTCCAGCTCCGTCCCACGCTCTGTCGGCTGTCTCAACCCGAGCCAGCGTGCAGCCTCTAGCAGACAGGCACGATCATTGTGTTTAATACAGCAGGAGACACAGAGGACTGCCTCGTAGTGTGTGGTAACGTCTCCCCTTGGCTCTCCCACACTGTAACTCACAGAGCTCGCATGGCATCCCTCTTATCTCCTGAGTCACAAGCAGGCCACTGTCCAGCATGTGCCAAGTGTGTGTGTGCAATTCTGTACATCTGTCATGAATAGATCTTGTTGTGTCCCATAGGCAGCTGTTGATGAAGGCCCCAGTTTTTCCATCTCTATCTCTCTTTATTTTTTTCTCAGCCTCTGGCACATAATGCTCCACTAGACTGCTACTACACGCTCACAAACAAGCACATTCACAAACATCCACATAATCACACGTTGTCCCAGCTGAGGCTACACACCCTGACTCTGTCTCCCCCCGTTGCTGGAGCTGTGAATCAATAGACTGACAGCCGGGGATTCGGGGGCTACACCGAGATATCACCAACATCTCATCATGGGACAGATCCCCCTAGGCTGTGTTCACACACTCCGGCTGTGTCGTTCCCCGTTCTCAGACAGGGTTGTGACCTGTTAAATTGGTCTGTATACTGGCCTTATCCGAGCCATCCATTTTTTTTTTGTCCAGGGTCAGGACTTGAACTTAACAGCCATCTCCAAAATGGACCCTCTGGTGTTCTTTTCACTCAGACAGCGCCCTGGACCTCTGACCAGGAGAATCTGTCACGAGCCCACATGCTCGTTTTTCTTCTTCTTTTTTTTTTTTTTACAAGATCCCGGCTTCTGAGGAAGGAATGGATCTATTGTTCAATGTCTTAAAAAGAAATCGAAAAAAAAAAAAAACTGCCTGTTTAACTCCAGGCAGCCGGATGACATTCTCGGCACTGCCACAGTAATGCGTCATTTTGAAGTGCACAATAATGAGCAATCACATAGTATCACCGTCCTTGATATACCCCTTTGTCTCCTGAATCAGCTCTCTCAGCTTTTGTTTGCTTTGTGCCTTTTGCGAATCAGCTGTGTTTGTGTATGTGTGTTTTTATGTATATGTGTGTGTGTATATGTGTGTGTGTGTGTGTGTGTGTGTGTGTGTGAGAGAGAGAATGTTGCATTTGGTGTAGGAATTCCTCCAATGCGATTTGCATGGCTCTCTTGTTTGCTTGCTGTGATGAATCTCATCCCTAATGAAATGCAACAACGTTCCTTATGAAGGAGAGATGTGCTCCCTCATCCAGCAAATTCCTCTTGTGAGCTCCAAGGAAGGGAACTCATCATCTGTACGTCATCAGAGCAGGAGAGAACAAGGGTTTTAGTGAGTTTTTATAAGACAGCCGAGTAAACGACACACAGAGAAGGTCTTGATTTTGGTACAGATAGGGTGCCAAAGTCTAACATTAGGAAAAGGCCGGACATAAATGACTCACATGATGTATATATTTTTTCACTTCTATTAGACAAACAATTAAACACATTCAAAACTATCTCAACATTTGTTATGGCTTGTCATCTACCTTCAACTCCTCCATCATCCTGGTTATCGCTTAGCTTTTGTTAGCTTTCAAAATATGGTCAACATCTTTCATACTCCTTTCATTCACCGTCTGTAGATGCAGCTTTCGCATGTTTGGCACCAGATTTTCTAAATATTATTCAGCATCTTTCAGACATTACTTAAAGTGTATTCAACTACTTTTTAAATCATGCAGCATTCACAGTTTAATGCAAGCTTCTCCACGGTATTTCCAATATCTTTCATACGTAAATTATCAGTGACCAAAAGAATAAGATCGCGGATACAAGCGGCCAAAATTAGTTTTCTCCAGAGGGTGGCCGGACTCAGCCTTAGAGATAGGTTAAGGAGCTCAGACATTCAGGGGGGGGGGGGGGAAGCCGCTACTCCTTCGCATCGAAAGGAGCCAGTTGAAGTGGTTCAGGCACCTGATAAGGATGCCTCCTGGACTGCTCCCTTTGGATTTTTTCCGGATAGGCCCAACTGGGAGGTAGACCCAGAGTTTGCTGGAGAGGCCTGGGAGCGCCTTTGAATCCTCCAGGAGGAGCTGGAAAAAGTTGCTGGGTAGAGGGAAGTCTAGGTTGATTTACTCTGCTAGCTGCTACCACGACCCTACTCTGGAAAAGCTGAAGAAAATGGATGGATGGATGGACGCAAATTATTCACCTTTTTCAGACACAGCATTAGCAGTTTGCATTAGCATTAAACATCCTCTGAAAAGCATCCAATGAGAGCAGCTCGTGAAGTTAAATCTCTTTTTGTAACTTGTCCAACTAAAGCAGCAAACTTAAAGGCCTTTTTCCCGCCGTTCAATTCTGACTTTTGGAAACAGACTGCAGAAAAAGGTCCTGGGGTTGAAGATTACAAGTCCCTGTACTCTTCTGACTCATGTAGGTCAGAGGGTACGAAGGAAGTAGACCTTAAATAGACTTGTAGATAAGAATGTGTCATGGTTTAAGTCCATCCAACACGAGCATTCAGCAAACAGTGATGAGTGAAGGGATTTAAAATGAGTCATTCAGATGTGGCATTCAATTTACCAGCGCATGGATACATGACTATTAGATTAGTAACCAGTACCTATTAAGAAAAGCTGGACGCAGCTCACAAATAAACTAATCAGTACCGAATCATGTTTTTGTTCCATTAACTCCCCTCATTTAGGGTTGATTTTTATCGCAATAAAGCAGCAACAGCCACAGGCTAAAGAGGGAAATGCTTGTCCTGACATCTTCAGTACATCTATGGCTGTTGTTCATTGTGTCTGAATGAAGCTGAGTCTTGCCTCAAGAGCCTTTCTGTTTTTGGTTTTTTTGTTGTTGTTGCTGAATTTGTACCATTATTGTTGTTGATGATTGTGGTCCTGATGATTTTCTCCACTTATCTGTGAGGTGTAGGTCCTTAAACTCCGATTCATCACTGACAAACACTCTCTCTCTCTCTCTCTCTCTCACACACTTATACACACTCATTCATACACCACATTGCTCACACACACACTGCAGTGATCTGGTTCATTTGGCCTCTTTTATCATCCTGCTAGGAATGTGGCCAGCTATGATAAGGTCTCACCCACATGCATTCCTGAGCTTACTCACGCACACGCACACACACACACACACACACACACACACACACACACACACACACACACACACGCAGAGGTTGTGATAGTGGCTCTCTGTCTTGTGTGCCTGGGCGGCTTGTGAGGTTTTTGTGTTGGTGACAGATGCAGTGTCGTGGCTGGCCACTCTGTCTTCCCTCTGTGGGCCCTGCTTTATCTGTATATCACATGATACACACATATATACACACACTCACACACACACTCACAGCTCATGTTGGATGTCTTTATGAATACAGTGGATCAGGTTTAACACACGCTGATTGTTGGAATGGAAGAAAACATGAAGAGTTGGCTGACCTCATAACCCCTTTGGCTCCCTGATCGAGGTAAAAGAGAGAGGATACTCCATCAACTGTACCTGTCACTGTCATGTATGAAATGACCCACACACACACACACACATTTTTTTCCCAACTTATTTTAATCCGACAGAAGGCCAAGCGTATGCCTGTCCACTCCCAACACCTGTGCTTTTGACCACAATAGAAAATAATGCCTCCACTTAGTGCCAAAGCACAGCACTGTAATGTATAAGGTTGAAGCTAATTCCGAGGGATTCCCATTCACAAACATTTGTTTTATTTAATGACCTTTTCCAGCTGCCTTTGTGAGAAATTAATTCACTGTCATGCTTTCACTGTGTACATAGTGACACATAGGCGGCCACACACATAAACATAAACACATACACACACACAAACCCCTGGACCCCTTGTAATCCATCATCCTCCACCGACACACAGAGCTCCTTGTCCCTGCAGACGACAGAACACACACCTCATCCCCCCCAGCCCCCCCTGTCACCTCTTCCATGCACTCCTCTCCAACAGGAGATATCTATCCATCAAGCAATCACAGGCTGCCAAGACCCCTCTGCCATTAAAATACAGAAAGAGCAAGAGAAACAGAGAGAGATGGAAGGAAAGATATCATGAGTGAGTGAGAGATGAAATCCAGGTAATACGGAGCTCGTCTGTTCTTACCTGCTCCACCGTTTGCATGCTTCATAGCATATAATGACTTTTTCCTTCTCTTCTGAAGCTTAAGAAAAGACAGTGGACGAAAATAGTGGAAATATATTTTTTGATATTAATGCAGTCCCCATCTCCCCCTATCTTCCTCTACTCTCCACTCACATACCTCTGCTGCCTGCGGACATGCCCACCTGGCTCTGTTAATTTCTATTGTCAGCAGGTCTGAGGCTGAGCAGCCAATCAGGTATGAGCGTCAGCCCTTGGGCCTGCAGCCGCTCTGCGGCTCCAATTTAAAGGTCAGCTGATAAGCAGCCCGTTTCATGCATAATCTGGGCTGCTTTGCAGGCAGACGGGCAGGCCTCTCGACCAAAACACATACACAGACACACACTGATATATACACCATACTCTTGGTCTGTGATTGACCCTCTCAAACTTTTCACTTTGCAGACTGTGATGGTTAGTGATGGTGATGTTTCTCTCCTGCTTCTTCCAGTGGGAACATATTTTCGCCTCCATTGTTCCATCTGGTTAGATAATGTACTTTTCCTAATTGCTTGAGAGGAGTGCCTCAGTTTTAACTTGGCTTTGTGTGTGTGTTGATTTGTTCATTAATTTGTACATAGTGCTTTTTTGCAATGTGCAGCACTTAGGGGAATTAGGGGATCCACTCTTTAAATGGCACAGAGCCCTGCGGCTGCCAGTATGCTTACAATTAAATAGAATTTGGCTTCTTTGCACAAGCAGTTTGCATCTTAAACAGAGTAGCACTTTGATTGCTGCAGTGTGTCGAGGCTGGCCAGCAGAACCTGCACAGTCTTGCTAAACTCCAGCCAAGTCAGTGGGGATTTATCTCTGGTTAAATTATTTCTTCGTAATGTGATTGTCTTTTCACATCTCTTAATCTAGTATGGACTTCATTAAACAAACATACCTTATAGCAACATCTTATATCATTTACAGCAGGCCTGTTTTTGGTTCTCATGGAGGTCTTGGTGGCACTTTTACAGCTTTAAATTTGATTTAGTATGAATTATACTTGATTCTCAAAATCCAGACAAGGTGCATACAAAGTTGTGTTTATTATGATGTTTTCTTTTTCTTCAGGTCTGAATAGTCACAATAATTAACATGTTATATTGTCTTTTAACATTGTTGTCTCTGAGATTAGGAACTTCTGGGAGGGTTGGCAAAAAACTATTTTAGTGTTTTGCTCTATGTTTGTTGCTGCTGTCCTAAGGGAACATTTACCCCTTTGACATAGATTACTTAGATGAATTCTGAATTAATGTATAAACAGTATTCAACATAATTTAAAGCCATGAAAATACAGTTAAAAAAAGTTTCATGTTTTGCTAAAATCACCTCCAGAGAGAGCGCCTGAAATCAGTCCCCTGCATACAGTATATGAAATCATGTCTTATAGTAGAAGTGTAATAGTAAGCCTCATACATACATGCACACCTGCACATGCTAGACAATCTAAAACCCTTTTCACACATACGGAGATCTCCTGAAAAACTCAGGAGATTTGGCTACCCGGAGGTTCTTTAGGCTATGTGTGAACGCAAACAGCCGCATTTTTCGTGCAGACTTTACCCGGAGTTTCTCCGGCCAGACCCCTAGTATTTTATCCGCAGAAAATCTGAGTGAGCTGATGTCTGAACGCGGCCGAATATACTCCGGAGATTTCAACACGAGCTCACCTCGAGCCAATGGGACCCGAGTGACGTTTATATAGTGACCGGCTAAAGTGTCTGCACGCGACCTCTACGATGTCCGTGCTCTAATGAACCTGCTGCATCATGTTTTCTGTTCGTCAGTATGTTGTTCTCCACTCTTTTGTGGATGTTGTCATTCCATTGGATTACACATAGCATTGATATCAAGGCAAATATTGCCATTATAGCGTCGTGTAGCGGTCTTTGTTGCTACGGCCGCTACTTCCGGGTTGTTTATTTACGTCACGTCTTACCTCGGGAAATCCCCCGAGCCCCCTCCCCTCTGACAGGGATAGTCTCCACCTGTGAGGAGCATATGTGAACGACTAGTTCGGGAGAATCTCCGGCGAAGTCCTCCTGTAATTATCTAGATATTATCCGGAGTGCATATGTGAAAAAGGCTTTAGAAGACAATTTAAACTGTCTGTGCTTTGTGCACTAAATACCAAAGCCTAGACTAAGGAAACACATGGGGTAGTCTTGGGATAATACCTCTAAGTGAAAGACGAGCCATAAAATGGATAGTACACGGTGTAGCTAATTCATACCTGGAGTCTCTAGCTGACTGTTTTTATACTTTATATACCTTGAAAGTAGAAGTGGACCTCAACCTCAGCGGGCCTTCTTTCTTTCCGTCTAATCCAAGTAGCAGTCAATTACTTAATTGGATGAGTTATGAGCGTCCTTTTTTCCTCTCTCCATTCCTTCCCCATCTCAATGAGATTAACACACTCTGTAATTAATGAATTTGGGGCACTTTGAAACGATTTCGCAGGATTGTCCAGACTCCCGGGGCCTGACATGTGTCACACAATTATCTAGTTGTCTAAATTAGACAATGGAGTGAGATGAATAGTGTGAGCATCAGCCGTGTTTGCTAAAGACAGGTGATCGTTCCTGTCTGAACTCTTCTCCGGTGGAATTGGGCGGCTTTGTTGGTGTTCCATTCAGAGTCCGTGTAGAAGTCAGCCGCTTGTTGGCTAATGAGCGTGTCGCTTTCTGATGTCATTTCATCTCTATTCTTGCCGCATGTATTTCTGTCCTCGTGTGTGTGCGCCTTTTTGTGTGTCACGACTTCCTCGTCGCAAACAGGGAGCTCTCCTGCAGCCTCTCACCACATCATTGTGTTTGACGTCTCCGCGGGCGCCCAGCGACAGAATGCTGGTGTGTGTGCAGATATTTGTCCGGGCCGCTTTGGATCACCCTGCGCCAGGTTGGCTGTCAGCTTTCATAAACTGCCACACCTTCAAGAAGCGGTCCCGACGATTGAAAGTGAAAAAAGGCTTGATTTCACAAAAACAAATTACAGATAGCATGTCTTCAGTCTCCTTTAGTTGTTATCCCAGCCAAGGACGAACAAAATAAACAATAGAAACAAAGATTTTTATTACAAGTGACTGGAGGATGAAATTCTATTCCCCTCTGCCTGTCAGATGTGGACAAAATGTAAGTACACTGAAGATAACAAAATATTGGTAACATCATGTAAACTGAATTTGGAAGGTGCCCGTTTGGTCTCTGGACTACTGAACTGTATTTTTCACTTACTGTTGAAGGGCATTAGTTTTACGAGAAAATAACATTCTGGAGACTTGACTTCTACACACTAAACAAATACATTTCTAGGTCGCTGTTTTGGAATGACTTGTCAAATGAGTCCCCAGTCATAATTCCTCCACACCTGTCACTTCTGGGGTCTGTCTCCTGTCTGTCTCGGTGTCTTTAGAGACCTAAGCTCCATTACAGCCCCTCCTCCCTCCACTTCCCCCACAGTGCAACCTTATCTCCTCCATTCTCACACAGGCATGTCAGCAGGCAGCAGTCACAGTCCTTGCTATGTCTAATGGATGTAATTGAACCCCATTCTAACATTCTAATGAAAGCTAATTCTCAAGAACCCCCCCCCCCCCCCCCCCCCCCTCACAACACCCCCGCCCCCCCCCCCCAAACTCACACAAATCCCCATAAGGTTTTTTTTTTTCAGCCAAATCTGGTCCCGAGTCCAGACAACAGTTTTTCTCTGGCTCCCATCCCTAATGTTTCCATCTGGCTCCACGACTCAAATTCCCAAAGTCTTCACAAACTATGAGCACACAATACTTGACAAATTAAAGTTTGGCTCAAATGTTATATCTGTTATTTGACAGACGAGCCTGATAAACACGCTCACAAAATCATTGCTGCAATTAGACAAAAGTTAATGAGTGCTTTTTGAAAGTCGCTGTTTTCCTACTAATTACTAAATCCAAACTCAAAATTATCACATTTTTTAATTAGAGAAAGTAAATCCACATTTTTTTTTTTTTTAGATGACTCACAACAGATAACACCGTTTCAAACAAACACTTTTTTAATTGTCTTTAGAGGTAGTCATTTATTCCTCTAATTCATATTTATTCATCCTTATTATATTAAACATGCATTAGCAGTTTGTAGATCCTATTTTCCTCTTAAAGACTCGATATCAACAAATCATGATGCTGTAATATCAAGTCAACAGCACAATACTTATGGCAATACATCAAAAATTGACGATACCGTCACATAATCATACATCTGATGTTCTGATCGGCAACATGTTCAGATCAGTAGTTCAGGCCTCAACACACCAAGGACATCGTCGGCCATCGGTCCAACTGAGCGATAGTCGTCCCCGCCTGCCTTTTTCTGGCCGATTTGACATGTTGAGTCGGCGGCGGTCGGCGGCGGTCGCCGTCAGCGTAGTTGGTGAGAGGAATCACGCTGATTGGCTGTTTAGCAAAGCGAATCAGTGCACAAGAAGAAAAACGGACGATTTCAACACAACACAACAACGGTTTATATATTAAAATTCTTCTCCGTCCTTGTCGTCTTCCGGTTTCCCCTTTTTGGAATGACGATTACCGACTACCACCACCTGCTGGCATGGAGAGTTATTTCCTCTCATGTATGTGCAGAACGTACTTGGGGGTTGGCCGACAGCTGTAATCGTTGCGGTGTATTCAAGTACAACTTTTTGGCCAAGACAAAAGGCATCGTGAGGAGACGCCACATATAACATAGTTATTTGTCGTCTGCTTTGTGTGTCAGGCTTTTAGGGTTTTTTCAGCAGACCAAAATGATTAGGACCTTTTTGCCTTTTTAAGATAGGATAGTTGAAGAGAGACAGAAAATGTTGAGAGGAGAGAGCAGGGGATGACTTACAGCAAAGTGCTGAGGTATAACTCAAACCCACGGTCACTTTCCCGGCTTTCCACTTTAGTTTTAGACTGAATTAACAAGTAAAATATAAGCACTTGGCTTGCTTTCCTTAGCTCTATATTCACTCTGCTAATTGAAGCCAGTATCTTTCCTCAGGAGCACACCATCCATTACATGTCTCAGAGTAAAAGGTCCTTCGGTATGTGTGGGGCTCTTTGAGCTCCAGCATGTACGTAGCAAATGAAAGCCAATCCACTGAACCAGATGTGTCTTTATTAAATCGGACCACCCACTGGCAGGAGAAAGATCAGGGTCACAGAGAACAAAAAACTTGCATGTTTTACTGAACAGAGATCCTCACAGGCCTCCAGGCGAACACCTAGAACAACCAAACTGAACATCCTTTTTTTTTTTTTTGTCTGGAACTTCGCTTCTCCCCTCTCTTTGGATGCTTCTATGAAGAACTTTACCTGCCAGTGTATGAACTCTGGACACACTGATGTCCACTATTACACCATATTTTTTAAATGATTCATGTTGACACTCAGTATCCGCAGAGCCATGATGCATTCACATGCGTTCAGGCAGATGGTAGACAGCAAACTAAAAGCTTAGTGGATGACTGAAGTTGTCTCTATTGGACACATAACGGCACCTCAGATTGTCATACTCTTTAAAAGCTGTGTTTACCAAAAATGATTTTTTAAGCATTGAAAAAAACATGGGCATGTCTTCAACTAAAACTTGAAATCCTCAGTTATAAGAACACATGTATTCAAAGACAAACAACACTCAACAATTTCAGTGTGTTCCTGCCAAATTTATTGCTTAAAAACTGACAAATCTGTGAAATGTATTACAGGTCACACCTCAGCTCCACTTCATCCACTTCATCCACAGCAAACACCAATAAACAAACAAAGTCAGCAAAAGAGTGTTTTTGAATGCAAGCTGCCAGCGGACTGCATTTGGAAATTAATGAAGTCACATTCATTTTTTTTTTTTTTTTTATCTGCACAGAATACGCTTCAAGCACTTCCGCTTTTCGGCGCTGCAACATTGCTAAGCGTTAAATTCATTTAATAAAGAAAAGATTAATATTTAAATAAGCTTCTGGCAATGCCCAGTATAATCATTTAGAATGCACATTGTACATTGTTTGCATAATTAATTCATTGCAGCCTCATCTGTAAATAATAATGGCACCACAGAAGTTGCCCAGGCAGAGAAGACAACTATCAGAAAGTGCGGGTGTCCATGCGTGATGTGTGTGTGTGTGTGTGTGTGTGTGTGTGTGTGTGTGTGTGTGTGTGTGTGTGTGTGTGTGTGTGTGTGTGTGTGTGTGTATGTGTGTGTTTTTTTGGTGGGCCACACTGTCATTGCTTAGCAAACATTGAGAAAATTCCCACAGTACTGTCTTATTTACTCTCAGGATCTGTTCTGTCACACAGGCAGGCAATCAGGGGTACACACACACACACACACACACACAGTTCATGCCTTCAGTGTAAATAGCGGTGATATAAACATCAATATGTCCGCCTCACCCCAGCATGTGGTATGTAGAGTATGCCTGCTACGATCTACGTCAGATAATATTCTATAAGCTGTTGCTCGGCATCTCTCAAAGCTTCTCATGTTGCTGTTGACCTCAAAGCATCGTATGTGACATGCTACACACGGGGAAACTCTGCTGTAAACTGAACTGTAAGAGAAGATTACATGCAGCGTGACAAATGGTTCAGAAAGCGTTTGTAGTTGTTTATGGAAAAAGTGCAAAAAGAGAAAAATAAATCACAGTTCATTCACAATCAGTACAAACAATCTCACTGTCAGTATCAACAGTAATTATTATGTTGCTAAATAAACATGTTCACATCGCCAACTGTATAAAAAACACTGTCACTCCTGATTGTGAAACATGTAAAAGACCTTTTTTTTATTCATTTGACTGCAGATGTTTTCATTCTCCTCACATTAAACATCCACTTCAGTGATCATAATTACAAGAAAAAACATTCATAAACAACAAATCTTTGACATAAACAAAACACCCCCGTGGGTTCAAGGATGTTGAAGGCCTTCTCTGGTGGTTCAAACACATTCACTGCGGCCAAGCTTTACTTGTTATCTCTCTGACCCTTCATACTTCATCCTACAACACAAACCACATAATTAATTAGATCTAACCTCCCATACCAACCAAGTGTTTTCTGTTTACATTATCTCTCATTAACCCTGCTTGCTCCTACTTCTCTTAAAGGGGACATATTATGAAAAACTTCCACTTTCACAGTGTTTTTGAACATATATTTGGGTAACCTGAGTGTCTACTGACCCACAAAATGTGGAAAAGATCCATCCAGTCTTACAACACAGAGAAAAATGCTCCGTTTCAAATTTTCTCTCCTTGTGATGTCACAGTGGGATTCTGGGTAAAAAAATCCCCTCCCCTCCCCTGGTATCTCCATCTGTGAACTCCACCCACAGCCTAGAACAAAACTGTTGCGCAGGTCTGCCATTTTTATTCTCGCTAGCGAAGGAGTGATGTCTACCAGGAAACCTCAGGGGGGGCTCATTGCATTTAAAGAGACATACGCACCAAAACGGAGCGTTCTGAGAGAGCTGGTTTATACAGGGTCACAAACCTCCTCTGGTGCTTGATTCATGTTATAATTTGACCAAAGCACAGCACAGATGTTTCATTTAGACCACACTTTACTTTTTCTAACTTATCAATAACTTATTTTCTCTTTAAAATAACTCAAGCCATGCATGGTTATCAGTGTGTTTGTCTTTCATTGCAGCCTGAGTGCTTAAACCTTGACCTCTTTGTTCTTTGCTGGGAACCACCCATAATGCTGTTCTAGTGTTGACCTCAGGGAGATGAATAATTCACCTGGCAGACTGTGGCAACCCTTGTATCGTCCTGGATCTTTAGCCCCCCCTGTGTGCCCGGGACACTTTACACTATCCCGACGGAGATGCACCCAGGTTCTCCTCTCTCACCTCAGCTCCTCTCCATCACCTCCTTCCATCAAATATTTAAACAGCGTCATTGGAGAGTAGCTCATCCCTGGCTCCCCCGGCTCGCCATGAGTTTCACTCACTGTCTCACCTCATCTCTTTCACTCTCATACAACACTGTCTTGCGTTTCTTCTCAGCCCCCTTTTTGCACCGTGCTCATGAGCGTCTAAAACATTTAGGTCTTGCCTCCACTTAGAGGCCTTGTCGAACATGCTCCAACCTCAGCTCTGTGCTTGGAGAAGAGAATTGAAGATGGCCAGCCTCTGTCCGGTGTAAAATCAGTCCAGGATGCTTGCCCTGTGGATCATAAATCTTAGTAACTATACCTGCTGTTTTTATTTTTTTTTTGTAATAGTTTCAATACTACTCAGCCTGCAGACAGCCTCAGGATGCAGACCAACACAGCCACATATTGTCTCCTGCTGTTTCTCTCTAAAGGGAAAACACAAGGCTACATTTAGAGACGCTCTCTCTGTGAATGTTTTCTGTGTATCAGAGTTATATTAGCGGTTGATATGCCTTCCACTCAGGATGATGTGAAGGTTAGTAGTGTGTGAGGATGATTGTGGATGGTTCAAGTTTATGTCTTCAAAGCTTGAAAACAGGATACAATTCTTCTTCGAGGGTCCTACATGGACAAAAACTTTCTTCCACTTTTCTTCTGCCTTAAGAACAAAATGCGTTATTGTTTTACACTCGTCTTTTCAAGTTCTAGGAGGAAACTGTCTCGCAGTTATCCCATTTTTGCAGTGTTTGTGTTAAGCTAAACGTAATAACAGCCAGAGAAACCTTCTTAGTGGACACAACATTGGCAGTCCTGGCAACAAAGAGCTCATGGGATGTGAGCATAAAAAAATGGAACTTTCTATGAATTAAAAATTCAAGATATAGATATTTTAGCTAAATCTATTGTTGATTGTTGCTTATTTAGTCCTCACCGTTTTGAAAAAGATGCACAGTAATGCATACAGCATAAGTCCACCGTGTTAGATTAGGAGTCCAATTCTTCATTGTCCTACAAGGGGGACATTTGTTTTGCAGCAGGAGCACACAGAAAACAACAAATACAAGGACAACATCGCTGTGAAATCAAAATCAGAGGGTATAATCAAAATGTTTATGTGCTGGTGTTCATGGTTAGAGTTGGAGACGTTGCTCAGCGCATGTGCATCTGCTCCTGCAGGGTCAGAGTCTCCCCAGAGTGTTTGTCATCACAGCTTTTGTTCCCCACAGCCCTGCTATTCTGGGGTAGAAAGGTCACCCACTCCTCAGATAGTGGCACCTAAAGGATGCGTAATCATAACCTCACACTGTCTTGTTTGTTTTTCCAAGTCTATGTCGAAGAGGATTTTTGTCACATTCCTGAATCCAGTATTCATCAGCGTCGGTATTTGTTTGATCAAATTAGCTCTTAGTAAAATTTGTAAGTGGGGTGCAGTGTGTGTTTGTTTATTTGGACCGCGGCCCCATCCAAACAGGTGCTATAGTGTAATTTAAGCTGCGTTTAAAAACCCCTGTGCTCGTTGAGTGGTGAGGAATGTGACATGTTGAAGTAGAGCTCCTTGCTCCCTTCTCTATTTATGTCTCTGTTTTCCCCTGACATATGACTGCAAGCTGGTGTGTGCTTCGTGGAAAGCTGACCCGTGCAGCATAACATCTGTACCCCTCACCGTGCACACATTATGAAATGACCCCGTATTCTTGCGTGAGACCTCTACACCCCCCCACAGGAAAACACAGAAAAAGAAGGCTTTCATCACCTGACTCCATATGTGCAGAGAGATGAAGTTTGCAGCTGCTTTTTTGGAGTGTTTGAGAAACAGCTACAAGGATACTCCGCTCCACGAGGGTAAATTAGAGAGGGGATTCACAAGTCGCTGAAGGTTGTGCAATTTAGAAGTTCAACTCTCTTGACTCAGAGTGAGAAGCTTTCAACTTGCAAAAAAACTAGTTTAAATCCACACTACCCAACATAGATTGCAGCATTTAATAGTGTGTGTATCACCTTTACTGGAGAGTCTCCTAAAAATTTCAATCCAGCACTCCTTCAAAAAGCTGTTGTGCATGTTGATGAAGCCAGAGATACTTCAAAAGTCCTCACCGACAGGACATAACAGAGAAGGCTAGGAGTATAAATGAATAATGTTGCAGCCTAAATAGCACTGCGGATTGAGCTGCCCTGCTAACAATTGAATTTGTGCTAACGCCATGTTTGACAGTTTGTGTTTCTCCTGTGTGTGTGTGTAAACAGATATCTGCTTTCCCATGTGGCTGTGCATGTGATTATGCTATACCCAGAGCAGCAGTCACCGCAGGGTGGGCTTTTATTAAAGAGTTGTAATGAGTGAGAGCCATCATGAGCCAGCTCGCCTATTGATTACCTATAAAGAGCACTCAGTGGAGACGTGCTGTGATCCATAGATAATGCTTTGCACAGCGAGGCTTAACTTAGCCTGGTTCCAAACCTCTGAAATCGTGGCTCACATCTCAAATTTTGTCGAGCATTTCAAATGGATTTTGGTGTCACTCGGGGAAATGGCTGTTTTTCCAGGTCGGGGAGTAAGTTGAGCCAATCAGGGCCCTTATGGACAGAAAGAAACAAAGTTAAACTGTGTTAAAGTTACATTGCTTCTTTGGAAGGGCCGTTTTAAATAAAACGCTTAACCTAAACTAACTTTGCTTTAATAATGTATCTTCAGTCCTGACCAAAGATGACTTTAAACAGCTTGATGTGGGTTTAATAGTGTCTGTATGGGGATGAATTAATATGATGCAGTACGGTACAATGCCATATGATATGATACAATGGGATACGATGTGATGCGATATGATAAAATGTAATGTGACGCGATGGGATACGATGGGATACGATACACTCTATGAATGATGAAACAGCAGGGAATCAGTCAGAATAACAGAGTGATTACAGAATGATCTTTTACGTTGAACATCAGGGTTCAGATACTATAACAAAAAGATCTTAAAGATATAACCTTCATATTTGTTTTTTTTATGTTGCAAAGGTTAGCAAATGTTTGTTTGCACTTGTAATAATGTCTTCCTCTTACAAACAAATATCTCATTAGTTTGTTAGCCCCGGGCCAAAGAGTTGCTCCGTTCATCAGATTGCTCTGAGCGCTTCTCTTCAACAGCACTTAATGATTGTGTATTTGTGGAAAAGTAATTGGAATCGGAGCAGAGACAGACTTATCAGTCAGAGAATGGAAACAAGGAAAGTCTACTGTCTGCTCTTTGAGAGAGCCGAGGCAACACTTAAGAGCATATTTAGTGAATACTGATCATTCACTCCATACGATACAAGGCTGAACAACGAGGCCTATTAAAGTGAAGAACTCTTACATTAGCTCTGAAAAAATAGTCTTTTGTTTGTGGTACTCTGCCTGACATGACTCTTATTATGCTTTCCATGTGGGAGGGGTCATGTTTGCGTGTACTGTTTTCTGGGTCTGTTAAAGTATTTTCTTGATGCATAAATATTTGAAAAACATATACGAGGAGCTTTTTTAAAACAAGATGCTTTGTTACAGATAAATCTACCAAACTATATTTAAAATTGGCTGAAAGGACTGGTTGATTGATTAATGACAGGATAGTCAATGGCTACAGCTTTGGCAAAGCTTTTGTATGCAAAGTTGTCTAAATGTATTTTCTGCAATTTTTTGTGACTGATTTGTGTCCCAAACCTTAACAAATAATTCCTTCAGAGCAAATTATTACAGTATGTAGTAAATAGTAGACGAGTAAAGAAGTGAGTGGTATTGTTTGTAACCCAAGTATCCTCTGGCAAAACATTTTCTTAGGATGATAACAGTCTTTGGACGGCAGTAGCTCAGTCTGTCGGGACTTGGGTTGGGAGCAGGAGGGTCGCCGTTTCAGGTCCCGTTGCGGACCAAATCTGGAAATTGGTCTGGTAGCTGGATAGGTGCCAGTTCTGATCTGCTGGTCAACACATGGTGTAGCTAAACCACACTAGTTTAAGGCTGTCTTGTGCAGTGCTACATTTGTATTGTGCTTCAGTGAATGAGAATTTCTATCAAGCTTGAAGCTAATGATCAACACAAGTGAAGGCTGTGAAGTATATGCTGTCACACTAATTTATTGTGTTTTTATTATTACAGCATTCCATTTACACAAATATAGGAGAAACAAGGGTCACCAAACAGAATCCATATCTGCCTGACACTGCACAACATGGCTTAAATGAATTTTGCAACCTACATGACTACTTATAAAAACAATTCTGTACTGAATTCTTGGACACATTTTCTAAGGTCATTGATTAACAGTAGCAAAGAATCGACCGTGTATACCAGCTGAGATCATGTTAGAGGATGAGAACACACTGCTGCAGCACTGTGAGGGGACAGAAAACATACAGTATGTGTAAGTACAGCCCCCCCCCCAGGCTGCAGAGCAGCTGGTTAGATTGAAGAGTCACCCCATCACTAGTGATCCATGCAGGTCGACACACAATGCCCCCCTGACATAACACACAAGTGCAGGTTGTCGCTATAACACACACATACGCGCACGCACACACACAACACACAAACACATCTCAGACAGTTCATTTCAATGCAAATAAGCATTCAGCCCTCTTCTGGGAGGAGACTTTGGCAGACTGCATTTTCTCTTCTCTATCATATGGAGGATCTAGATTGTATAGTGAGCTCTCGGGCAGAACCAAACAGCCATGAGTACATAGAGCACGCTGCTTGCTTGAACTGATTTATTGAGTTTTATGTTAAGCACCAGGCAGTTTTTTATCCCGGGCTTGTTGCTCTGCACTTTGCTCATGCAGGAAGATGCAGCCATGCTCATATAGTGAACGATGTGTATTTACATTGTCTTAAATGCTCTGTGTGCTTTTAATTGTTTTAGCATCTGTATTGTTATGCTGATATACGGTTCCCCTCTATACTGTACGCCCGCGGCATTACAAATGAGGCAAGATTCTCCAGCCCTCCCAGTGGGCCTTTGTCCTCAAAAGAATGGAGACTCCTCTCTTCATCGGCTAGATTACAGCCAATTAAATGTGTCCGTTATCACCCATTAATTACCGCCACCACTCCTCAGCACTACAAATAGGCCTGACCAAGCAACAGCCATGGATGTGAAATTGACCCAAATACATCAAGATGAGTTTCCATTTTTTAAGTTCTTTTTTAGCCGTCCTCATCAGCAGAGTCCTATCACTGAACCCAGTCATCTATAACATCAATTCCCTGTGAGATGTGTACTGCTGGGTTATTATATGTGTAAAGGAAGTATGTGCCTGTAATGCACATGCATGCATACGTGTAAGGTTAAGTATCGGTGAGCATGCACGCTTCTATACCTGTGTGTTTTTTTTGTGTTTGTGTGTGTATGCACTGCTGCGTGCATGCGCCTTGTGTACGTGGCGTGTTATTTGAGGTCAAAGCTGATGGAGTGGGCTCCCTGAGAGACAGACAGCGGCCCTGAAGGATTGACATCCTGTGACACCTCTCTCCGTCAGCCTGATTAGTCACCTCTTTGATGTAGCAGCCTATATTAAGGCTCTTATTTGCAAGGCAGCTTGACACTAGCTATAGCTGAATAGGCCTGATTGAGACAAATACAGAATCCAGAGTCCTAAGAGCAACATGATACTGAAACATTCTCTCCCATCAGCCGGTCAAGTTGCAACAATTTACTTGAACTACTACTCCTTTTTGGATGTGGTGCAGTTGTGTGAGCCTTGCACGCTTGCCACTTGTAGAATTACAGGAGTTTAAGTGAATATTAGCAAGATCAGATTTCCATCCTGTCTACTTTTTTCTTGCTTTTCCCCCTTCTCTCTCTCTCTATCTCTCTCTCTCTCTTTCTCTTGTACTATCTCCTTCTTTACAAGCAGCTCAGGGGAGTTTGCAGCTGCCCCCTAACCCAGAGATCATCTTTTAGTAAGAATGGCACTACAGTTAGTCTGCTATTGCCTTATACTCGGATGGGATCTGAGGAACAAGACAGACAAAGATTGAAAAAGACACAGAAAGAGGAAGATTTAACATCAACTCCTGCCTTGGGAACATTTAAGGGAACATATGTATGGTGTCTTCTCAGAAGAAAAAAAAAAGTGCAGTGCTGCAGGCTGACCAGGTACTTGTTTCAAGAGTAATTAAAAGACCTGAACACCATTAGTACAAAGAAGCATGTTAGTCCTTCTAGTCAAATCTCTGACCTTTATTAAAAACTCCTTGAAATAGACCATAATCCCACGGCAGCCATGTTGCCTTGACGTTAAAGCTCAGGGTGGTAAGCTCAAGTGTTGTCACCGTTTCTTACTGTTATGTTCTATGTTTAAGTTAACGTTTCAACAATCAAATTAAACCATCAATCAAATTAAAAGGACTGTAACTTTGCTAAATGTTGCTTAGTGATGTGCTCATAATGGATTCAAGTAAGGTCTTTTACCTGCTCTTTTGTAAAGTGTCTGTGGAATAACATTTTTCATGAATTGGGCACTATTAAATAAAGATTAATTGATTGAAAAAATTTGATGTCGGCCAATAGATATGAGAAACCTCTGATTATGTTTGTGTTTTGCAGGTCTATGTTGTGATGACACGGTTAACAATGAGTAGACGCTTTCTTCTATCAAACTTTAAAGGGCTGACTGACCTCACTATGAAAGATGATGTTTTGGAAACGTTTAGAGCGGGAGTTTAAGGAGGGAAGAGGGAAGCGTAGAAGTGAAAAAAGATGAAAAACTTTCCACCTGCTGCCATACGTGGTTAAGGCTATCAGTGGAAAAAGTAACTTAGTATGAGTGTGTGTGTGTGTGTGTGTGTGTGTGTGTGTGTGTGTGTTCACGCTCGTGTCTGAGCAATCAGACTTCCTCTCAGCTCTGTTAGTTCCACACTTGTAGAAAACATTTTACAAGATCAAAGCATTTAACACTCCCGAGGCCTGGGAACCAGCCAGCTTCCTCCCTACCCGTTTCTTCACACACACACACACACACACACACACACACACACACACACACACACATAGCCACACAAGCACACATAGCCATACAAGCACACACACTAGTTCACCCAGCCTTTCCCCTGCACTTCTCCGGGGATTTGACAACACTGAAGTCACCCAAACATTCCACCTGGAATGGACCGCCACCAGCTCCTGAGATAAGCCGAGCGTGGTTGGAGCCCCTCAGTACTTCTGCCACAGCAGCAGCAGCAGCAGCAGCAGCAGAGTGGTATCAGCTCAACCACAGCAGACACGCTCTCTCCCTATCTCTCCTCCCCTCTCTTCCCCCCCGCAGGTGCTCTTTGACAGAAATAATTGAGGTAGGGAGGTGGTGGGAGGTTAATGAAGCACTCCCAACACACAGCTGACCTTTCCCCAGCCCCTGCGCAAATCATTGCAGCACACTTTTTTGGACATTTTTAAATGAAAGCCTTTAAATAATTTATCTAACTATAGTTCCCGGAAGGCCCTTCATTAGAGATTGGCCGTGACATTTCCCTCCCCTCCCCCCCCAAGCCTCTCATACTTAACGCCTCACATCCAGTCCAAGAATATCACTGTCGATTTCTCTTTTGCTTTTGTCCCTCTTCTTCTGTCATCCGTCTTGCTCTCAGTGTCTCTATCCCTCTCTCTCTCTATCTCTCTTACTCTCTCTCTCTCTCTCTCTCTCTCTCTCTTTCTTCTCTTTCTCTCTCTCTCTGACATTAGCTGCATTAAAGATTGATCCCTGGTGTTTTGGTTGTGAAATGACAGACAGGCATCAGGACATGAGATTCGATTTTCACCCTGTTTGGAATGAAAATTTAGCTTATTAGCTGTGTTAAAGGCTAAATGATCATATGAAAAGCAGGAAGGGAAAAAGACGAGGAAAACTGATTCACTATCTGTTCTGTTTTGTAAGACATGTATTTGTAACTCGCACATCAACAAGTCCTCTCCTTTTCTCTCTCTTCTTCCGTCTTTTTGAGTCCCAATCCAAATAGAAAATGCTACCATGCTGATGCTGTATGATTGAAAATCTTAGCAGGCATCCAGAGAGAGAAAACCAGGCACAATGTAAGGCATATTACTCTCTGCAGTTTCATGTCTGCTTTAGTGCGATGAAGACAGATTTGTACAATATCAGACAAGCTCGTCTCAAGAAATAGGTGAAATGAGAAGTTCAGGGAGGAAATCAAAGCTGTTCTGAAACAAATCCCCGTGATAACAGACGGACATGTGAGGATGTCTGTGGTGACGTAAATCAAACACAACACAAACAAAGTCTCCGTGTGTGTTTGCAGCTGAGGTGTGAAACACCAATAAACTACATCTGATATGTCCAAGGGAGGGGTTCTGTCTGTTTATCGGGCCTATTTTTCTGATGCAACAGAGAAAAATGAGACGTGACAACTGCTCCAGTTAGTCAATATTGATATTAGCAAATGTTATCAGATACAATGCGAGGCGAGAAACCCGGCCCGCCCCAGGGGGAAACGAGCAGTGGGTCAGTTTCTCTATTACGCTGAACAGCTTCTGTAAAGCCGTAGGGAGTTCACAGAAAATCAAGGCAAGACAGGACAGACCTCTAATAGAGAGTGGAAATTAACCTTTTCTGTGTGGTGTAAAAGGGAACTTTAAGGCATTATTTTTCACACTTAAATGTAATATAAATCAAGTATATCCTCTGAAAATAACTCTGTGAGTCATGACTGTCTACAATGGGTGTGACACCCGAGTCCCACTGTCTGTGATGTTTTCAGAGTTTTCAGAGTCCTATCTTCACTTTGTTTACATCGCCGGGACGGCCGGCTGACTCCTCCCCTCACGTATAAAAGTTGTTTAATTGAGGGACTAGAGAAAAGAAGAATAACATACTGTACTCACTGCTTAACTGTGTTTCTAGATCACGCTCATTTCAGGTAAATTTACATGCAGTGTGAAGATACGAGCATAGTAAAGACCGCTAGCATTAGCATGCTAACACAACAATGCACCGCGAGTTGTTTTGGTTTCATGCTGGTGCTCAAGGGCGACATCGCATATAAAGCCTTTAAAGATCCAATAGTTAGAGATGACGATAACACTATACCTCACTATATCTTCAGACATTAAGGATGCTGGCTTTTCTGACAACAATGCAGCAGCCATTATGTCCTCCTTCTGAGTTTTGTTCCCTGCTCTCTTTCTGTATCCGGAGTTCTTTATTACCCAGAAACAAGCACAGATTTATGCCTTTGTCCGGTGCAGTGGCCGATCGTGGTTTACAGAGTGCGTTGTGAGGCATGAGTTGTGAGCAGTTTTCAGGGCAAAGGGGGTGATGACTTGTGAGAAGAAGAAAGAAGATGAGCATTGTGTTGTTGTCTGTTACCTCGTGCTGTAGTGGATACACACGATACAAGATATTATAGAAGAGCTGCTTCATTAACTCTCAGGGTCTGTGGCCAGGGTCGGTCTGTGGCCGTGCGTGTTGCTCACAGACGGATGAGTGCTGCTCTTGCTCTTTCTTTTCATCTTTTCTCAGTCGATGTTGAGTCCTTTCTGCTCTCTATTGGATGCCGAGAGCGGGATATGTAATTATTTCAAGAGAGACTGTGGTAGATGCACTGAACAGATCTTCCACCACGGCAACCTGTACAAGAAATCACCTTCTGTTTTACTTAATTCTACGTTAATAACAGTATGAAGAAGTAAAGCTGGAATATGTCGGTATGTTTCAGAATATAGGAGCATGAGCGGTGTCCATTTGGACTCCTCTAATGTGCATCAAATAGAAATCCACTCATGAAACTGAATTCCACTAAGTAACAATGACTTGGAGTTATTGTTTTAACAGAGCTAAGTTCAGGTTTTCACCTCACAGAATATTATATTTCCCTTGGCTGCATGATTCTATTTTGATTATTTCCTGTGCCATGTGTCTGGTGATACACTTGTTTCAGCAGGTTGCGTAATGTGTTTTCAGACAGAACAAAGGACAAAATTCATTATTAGCTGCCGCCTCAAAACACAATGTTTCACCTTTCTAATACGGTCTAATCCTAACGTCCTACAGTACTGACGTTTTGTCTGGAAAGGCTCCAATTTTTTTCACAACTGGGTCTAAATAAGGTCACAAAGCAACCGCTGCATCCATGTATTGCTTTAATTTGAACTCACCTGCTGAAAAATTTGGTGTGATTAGTTCTGGACTCCAACGATGTCAAGCATCACCTTTCATGTGGGTTTGACAAAACATCTGTACTGTTTGTCCTGTTATTGAGAGCAGGATTATACTTTTTCTCTTCATGTTTCAGGAAAAGTTTCTGACTCCCCTTCTTGTGGGGAAACACACAAACAATATCACACATGTGAGTGAATGTTGACCCGTCTGGACGAAGCATATGGCAGGCTGTGCTACAGCACCAGGAAACAGATCTATTCCACCTACTCTTTCCTGTTGAATGCACAGCCAGCATCATTTAGACCTTGCACACGTTAAAGTCCTTCTAAAATCACGCTTTGCATTTGCTTTTCCTCAATATTATTTCCCAATTGTGTTTTTTTAACATTATTATAGTAGGATTATTGTCTTTGGGGGAATTTCATATCTGGTATTCATTTGCTTGGAGGTGTGAGTCTGAGTAGAATTTATCTGTTATTAATGGTTATTGAAGTGTGAGGAGGACCACACAAGCAACCTCGCTGCATGAAAGTGACATTAATATTTCTAGATTTGAAAGCAGCAAACTAAAGTGCAGGACAGGATGGGACTTGCTTTCATGTTTTTTGGTTGGATAAACAAAACAGGCTCATCCAATATGGTCTGTGGTTTAGAGTCTGTGGATCTTCAGCTGCTGTTCAGCTCAGTGAGAAAGTCAAGCACTGTGACGTCATGTGGATTGGCTTTTTAAGGTACATATTTGCAACACAAATGTCTAATGATATTCTGTGGAATCATGTAAAACTAAAGGGTGCCAAAGTGACACCCATGAAGTCCCGAAATTGAATGTCATCTTTTAGTTTCACAAAATAAAGCAGAGAAATGGGAAGATCAGAACAGATGTGTAATCTGTATAAGGAAAAAATGCAACTTAATTGCAATTACATTTTTAAAAAGAAGGCACGCATCCTATCATATCTACAGATGGCTGACAAGTCCGATTAAAAAAAACCTTGAGTGTAATCCTGTTGGTACAGCTGTTGCAGACCTAAATCAATGTACCTCGCCTTTCCCTCTCTGCTTTCTGCCGATCCCTGCAACTTTCCCAGAACTAATTGCGGAGATACTTAATGGAGATAGGTGCTGTCTGGCTGCCACAGCCCGTCCACTGACCTAGGGGGGGAAGAGGAGATGAAGAGGGGCGAGTCATGTCTTCATCTTTTAATAGGCCAGGCATTCCCTTACAATTCCCCCACAACAGGGAGGCTACAAATACTCGGTCGTTTTCTCTATGTGTGTGATCACTGTCCAGGTAGACATTGGTGAGCGGTCTCTGTCGTGTGTTGTCTCTCTAGATGACATTTTCCAACTCAAGCGCTACTTTATGAAGCTCAATGACAGCCTTACACTTTACTAGTGTCACCTTTTTTTCATGTTGTTGTTGCCACTCACATTAATAATTCCCCCTTTTTGTTAACTGACTGATGTAAAGTGGGCTAATCCCTTTATGAGAGGAGAGGGTGAGGCGGAATTTGTCGGTGTTTGTTAATGAATCGAGCTTGTATCATCTGTATGCACAATGCGTTATTGTGTAATGTGCATGCTGTGTGTGTGTTTTTGTTTGGGGAAGGAGCAGGGCTAATTTCCACCCTGCTAGGGTCCTAGAGGACTAAGCTGCTTTTGACCTGATAAGCTCATTAGAATTCCACACTAATTACAACAGGCCCTGTTTGGCTGTCACCAGATGAGAACAACAGGTTCCCAGAAACATCAGCCTACTTAACAGGGAGGGGAAAGGAAGTGAAAAGAATAGAAGATTTTTTTTTTCTGTGAGGAAGAGGAAGAGAGAACAGGAGGGGGGGAAGAAGAAAATGGAGACTTCAATTAGAAGAAGGAAGGTTGTAAGAAGTTGTTTAGCTGTTCAGGTACGGATCAAAGGTGTATGAGGGAGATCATTATGATTGCTACAAGGTAGAAGTAGCATTAAATAGAAAATCTGACAACTTTCTTGTAGAGAAAGCGAGACAATGGCAGGAGGGACAAGGACAGAGACAGAGGCAGGGAGAGAAACGAGAGGGATTGTAAATTAGCCGGGCCGCCGCAGAGCGTTTTCTCTGACTTGTCGAGGCTAAACTGAGGGCAGCAGGGAGTGGGGCCCGATGTGTCAGAATCTCCCTGGCAACCAATCCTTCAGCCGCCCACACACACACATACACACACCCACAAACACACTGACACTCCACAAGGAGCACCCTGTTGAGACAGGGCCGCTGCGTTGTTTGCATCCAGGCACAGATTAAATCTAAGGCAGGCCTTAGGAAAATTTATAACAGGGTCTCTCTGCCTTTTTCACATGTCGCACATTCAGACCAGCTCTCTTTCACACTCTTACACTTTCTTTCTTCCTCTTTTATACTCCACCCCTCCTCTCTCCCTCTGCTCTTCCCATGTGGCCGTCTTGTTCCTTTTTTTGTATATTTTTCTTGTTTCTTGGGCAGTCTAGAGGAACACTTGTTTCCATTCAGCGCACATGTGTTGTTTCTATCTGTGTGTGTGTTGTGTTCCCTACCATGTGTATACATGTGTGAATTAGCGTGTATCTGTCTATGTAAGTGTTTGTGCGAGTGTGCTGGGGGGCAAAAAGCACTCACAGGGGATCCGTCTGCCACGACCTCCATTATTCCCTTCCATTGTCTTTTCCTCTCACACTGCTGCAGCATGTGAAAGGGAATTATTAGAGTATGTTGATTTGTTCTCTATGTCAACATGAAGCATCCCTCTAATCCCGCTGTTGCTACATCGTCTGTCGTTCAGTCACTCTGCTCCACTAAAGCCAACAGAGCCAGCAGCCTCACTCATTAACCAGGCTTCTCTAACAGACAGCGAGCCCCCCCGAGGCTGCAGCCCGCGTGTGGGAGACTGCAATGTTTATGTGTGTGTTTTTATGCCAATGTCCCAATGTTCACGTGGTCGGATGTGTCTGTCTTGGTTTGCATGATGTGTGTTTGTATGTGATGTGTAGCTTACTCTATGGGTGTGTGTGTGTGTGTGTGTGTGGGCCGCCCCTGGGCAGCAGCTGGTGGGTGGGCAGAGCAGAGCACAGCAGAGATGAGTGGGTTAGCCCCTGGCAGAGATCTGCACCTTGGGACTAGTAGCTGCTGGCGCCATGCCATCTCTGGCACCAATTCATCCCCTGCTAAGACCCCTCAGGAGACATGCGCGATCGCAAGTGTCTTATTTGTGTGGCGAAAACTGTCGAGATATTAGTTGTGTTTTTGTTCACTGGTGATAAAAGTGTAACCGTGTGTGTGTGTGTGTGTTAGTGCTAATAGTGAATGTGTGATGAGGTCGGAGTGTGTGTGCTTTTCCACATGATGAGCAGCGTGTCCTTGGAATCTGAGGCCGTGTTACCCTGGCAGGAGAGTACGAGGATGGTTACCTCTACTGGGATGACACTTAATTGGACTCCTGTCAGCGTTTAGCTGTCGTTCACTCTCCTCCCTCCCCTCACTCCCTGCTACAGTACCTCTCTATTTCCTCCCTCTATCGCTTCCTGTTTCTGTGTATATTAGTTCCTCCCTTTCCTCCACCCCTTCCAAATTAAAATACTCTCTGGCCCGTCCTACCTCAGACCCTGTGTCTTTGTCTCTCTCTCTGTCTGTCCCTCACACTCATCCCTCCCTCTTCATTTCAAAAACAGCAGAGGAATCGATTGGTGGTGGCAGCCTCTCGTCTTCCTGCCCTCCATGAATTCATTATTCCCTCAAGCACACACACACACACACACACACACACACACACACACACACACACACACACACACACACACACACACACACACACACCACACAGTGATGACTTTGTTGTACAGCTTCCATTACACATACACACATTACACAGATATCACATGATGCATAATCACATAACTGTACAGAAACACACAAAACTAGGCCAGGCACACAATTATATTACTGTCACCTCATACATTATGGATTTGCACAGACCAAAGCGAGATGTATTCACACATGCACATTAATTTAAGCAAACACAGACACTCTCACACAGGAACCAGAGAATGAGCTGGGGGGATGTTGGAGGGGGGTTGGTCTGACTCAGCATTACACATGTCCCTCTAACATCTCTGCTGCATCATGATCAGCAGACATAACAATGGAAGGTTAGGTAACTAAATGAGACATAAAGGGCTGATGATTTAACCTAAGGTTATGCGATTGCTTACAGAGTCGGAAAGTTTGTAAGAGAGTTCGATCTGGTTGTCAGCATTAAAACAACGACGCCTCATTGCAACTTCAATTGATATTACACAAAAGCCCCCCTGCCGAGCTTAATTCTAACTTGTTGGTTTTGTTTGAAGACAACAATGAGCAGGAAATTAGTTTCAGTTTTTGTAGCGGGAAATAATAGTCTGAGGCAGAGGGACATGTCAACTTCTCTTTGAAAATCCTATTCTTGTTCTCCTCATTGTAATGTTTTAACATTTATTTAATTACTCTTACCGTTTTTTTTTTACTGTCCTGCTGACCTTGTCTAAATGAGCGAACGTTGATGTTGATGAAAAAGAGGAGAAATGTTGATTTGCTCATCTGCGCTATGTTACTTTGATGTTAAGTAAGTTAAGTTACTACAGTGTGATCAAAGTGGTGAACTGTATTTGCCCCGGGTTTTTTCCTCTGAGGCTACAAACAAATTGCTTTACCTGATTGGTGAAGGCTGTTGTGAGTCGGATGCAGCCAGGAAGGAATACCTGCGGACTGAATGTAGGGCTGAGAAAAAAAAAAAGAAGTGCCTGATTAGAACATCAACAATCAAATATTCACACATTTCTATTTCAATTTCCACATGAAAAGCTGACCTCTGGGCTTGTGTTTTGATTGGATATTGAAGTAGTGTGGTATTTAAAGATTGTTGTTAACTATCAAACGAAGTGCCTCAATCCTGGAACGTTAAGTGTCAATAAATGATTTTAATGATGATTGGTTAATTAATTCGGAAGAGGATTCTCTTTAATAGTAAGAGATGGGACAAGAATATTGATAATCAACATATAGGCATCCTAACACATGTGATGTATTTCATTGTGCCAGATATCGATATTTTAGTAGAAAAAATGCCGCTGTAAACCGATTTTTACAATTTGACACAGCATGTCACTACAGTTCATCATGACACCTCAGGGTTGCGCTTTTGTCATAAATGTGGGTAACATCAATCAAAGTGAATTGGCCAAAGAAGAAGTTGAGAGCATGATAAAAGAGAAAGACAGCGAGGTGATGTCAGACAGCAGTGAAAAGAAGTTTAAGCTGGAAGAGTTAAAGTAAGACCAATTTGTAGGGAATAAATCAGACAGAAGTGCTATTGGACTGCAGTTCCTCAAGTGTCCACTTGAGGCAGGCTCATCTGTTTTGATGTTGTAAATGATAAGAGTTATTCATAATGATGGGAGTAGCTGATCTAGTTGACTGGAGGGTGCGTTTTAGCTGTTCCTCAGGAAGCTTAAGGTCTACCTCCGCTCCAGTTCTTTACCTCTAACTAGGTTGACCTGTAGTTAGTTTGAGCCAGCATTTCCTTTTAGGGTTAGGGTTAGGCCTACCCTAACCCACCCTCACTTTGTCTTTACTATACACACTTGGTTTTTCTCTGCGTCCTGTCAAATCATCCAAACACTGAGTGAGGGTGTACAGGTTGGCCAGTTCGCTCCGGTGTCGTCAGTGTCAACTTATTTCAGCAACAATCTTGGTTCCAAAGAGTAATATTCTTATATTCAGAGAGACTCGTATTTTCTTCTGTCAATATCGAAAGCAAGCCAAAAAACAACTAGCTAGCTAGCGTTGGCTACTGTGTCTGGAGGATTGTTTTGCCTCAAGTTAAGCACTGCCCACCAAAAAAAACACCACACTGTTTACTAACACTAAAAGGGTCTATATGGTGACAACTCTGCAACATGTTTAACCACTCACTGCAGGTCTCCATCCAAACCCACATCTTAAAATGATCTGCCTTTCTGTCTTTCTATCTGTCTATCCTCAGTCCTCCACGTTGTCTCCTCACTCATTTCATACTTTGGCTTTAGAGAGTTATGTGTTCAACGATGTGGTTATTAAGAATGTGTATCTCATCTATGTGAGACAGCTAGCCGACATCAATCCAGCCCCCCCCCCCCCTTCCCCCAACAAACACATACACACCCCTGTGTCTGCCATAGCGCTGTCGTCCTCTTCTCCTTCCTATTTATGACTCTGCTTTGACTCCGTCGCGCAACTTCCAATTTACACACTGCCACAAATCACCCACACTATCTTTGGGAAGCTGAGTGGTCGATGCTGTAAGAAGGTTTGATGGTGTGCGAGTGCAGGTAGATGTTTTTTGATACACCGAACACCCAGACATTTGTTTTCAAAGGGTTGGCTAATGATAGTGAAAAGCTAAAGCCTGACCCACCGGGGGTAGGACGACACATTTATATGCCTTTGATCTTCCTGATGGATTTCAGACAATAGACTATTCTTCTGTCACATAATGCCTCCGTGTTTCCTCTGTGTTTTTGTCCATCTGTAGTCAGAAAAAACAAAGCCAAATTGTGATGTCAAGAATGGGGCCATCCTCACAATGGAGGCAAAATTGGGTCTGAAACTAGCTTCTATGATTGACTCAAAATCTTTCATTAGCTATTTAAATTGCTCTAGCCGAGTAATTTCTCTTTCGCATTTAAACTTGACCGCCTTGACTTTCCTTTAAGTCTAGATCCTGATAACTGCCTTTCATCAGCTTAAGTCTCCCTTTAGATGTCTGCTCCTCAGATGTTCAGGCTGATTGAGGAACTAAGGTGAATTGAAGATTATAGGGAATATGTGCAGCCCTCGTTTGGTGTTTAAATTCTGCAACGTGACACTTGTAAGCTATAACCACGCTTTAGTATCCCGAGTCCTGTCAGTTTAAGGAGACAGGTGAATCCGGCTCAGGTGTGTTTAACTACAACATCGGAGCAAAGAGGCGAGATTAGCAACTTCAGTGAGAAGAGGTATCAGTACTGATCTTTTGAAGTGTTTTTTTAATTTTATTTAATGCAACAGAATTACTCCTGCTGCTCGGCTGTTGCTTTGCTTTGTTGATTATAAAACAGTCATAAGAATGATTATCTCATTCTTGCACAAACATCTTATCAGGAAACCACAGAAAACTGTAAAGAACAGGACATGAAAGCAACATAAAGGAAGTGAAATTAGAAAAACTGCAGAGGAGAATAAAAAAAAAAAAAGATTTCAACAGATTATGAATGTTTACTGAAGCAATTCAAATGCTCGGAGGTATGTGGAAAATACCCCTAACCACCTTTGTTTTGTCTTAGCTTGTGAAGAGGAAAGCTGAATTTGTCTTACAAAAACATATTCCAGTTCTTATCTGCATCTTGAATATTTGAGAGATTTGTCTTCATATAGTCAGGACGTGCCTTTGTTTCCTTTAAGCTATCTATGAAAAATAGCATGAAAATAGGTGACAAGAAGTGATTTGTTTGATAGCAAATACAATCAATGCACCGGAACACAGCGTGCACCCTGCACGACACGAGCCCCCATATCACACAGTGCCCAAGGATGGCAGGCTTTCACTGTTAAAAAGACGGTTATGGAAAGCCCCATTACAGTGCAGAAGGTTTCAACCTCAATTATTTGGAGAATATATAGTAGTCAAGCTGCTAATGAAAATGGAGGAGAGTGTCTACTCTAGCAAACAGCTTTCTGTGAAAGATGGGGGAAGTAATCTATTCTCTTTACGAGGAGCACTACTTTTTCTCCCTCTGATTGCCGCGGCTTTAATGAAGAGCTTACACACCTGAGGGGAGTGATTCAGGAGCAAAAGCAGCAGGCAACATATTGGACCCGGCTCGAAAATGAAAGTCAGGAAAGAAGGTCTTTGAATAACGTGTTAGACCGTGTGTGTGTGTCTGTGTTAGAGTGTGTAGAAGACTGCTTCATGTGCTTTCTCCCTACACAGTGCTCAGACTTACCTTAACACTAATGCTGCAACACATCAACAGTCAAACTCAAGAGAAATCCACACACACACACACACACATATATATAGAAACACCAAATATGCAAGCAGACAACATGTGATGGAACATAGGAAGGTGGAAACGTACAGTACAGTCACGCTCGAATGCTTTTTATGTCTTGACACCTTGTGTGTGTGCTCCTGTGTGTTCGTATGCGAGCAGCCAGCCAAGCAGAACTGAAGACACACACTTGTCAGTATGTTGACGTTCTCAATGTCAACCAGCCATATAGTGCACAATCCAAAGTCAAAGTATTCAGGCTGTTGGACAATGACAGAAACTTCAACTACAGTATTTCATTAAATTAAAACAATCGGATTTAGAGTAAGCCGAGTTATCGTTCAGATACAGAAAGCTGCAACTTTGCACCTTGAGGTAAAAAAATGATTTGCACTTTAATGTTCTCCATGTCTGTAAAAACAGTGTATTAGAAGAACAGCCCATTGTGCAGTCTGAGAAATGTTCTGCTTGATCGATTCCTCAGGGTAAGGCATGGTAGCACAACTTTTTTCATGAGATATCAGACTTCTATCAGAAATCGGCCCCAAATCAGAATCAGAATCGGTATTTATTGCCATGAACATTTACACATACCTGCTGACAACTTATAATAGAATATATAATAGAATTTAAAAATATAAAAACACAAAATGTACAACATGTGCAATGGAGGAGCTGTGCAGTTGTGCAGGTATGTGCAAGATCCAAAACAGAAACATGTCACAGAAAATATGAAGTCCAGTGAGCTTGAGAGTGACGCATAGATTCAGAGACTGTAGGGCTAGATGAGAGACGTGTTTTGTCGGGGGAGGGGGAAGGGCAGGGACGTTGTTGGTCAGGCTGGCAGCAGAGGGGAAGAAACTGGGACGTTGTTGGAAACTGTTCCCGTGTAGTTTGGCACTGTATTGATGTAGTTTGAATTGATACTATTAAACTATAAATTTGGTAATTTAGTCATTCACCTCATGGAAGTAATCCTCACAGAAGGCGTGGTTACAGAGTGAAGCTTGAGCAGAAGGCTGTCTGCTTTTATGAATGAACTGTACCTCAACATCAAACTGTAATTAATCTGAGAAACAACCTAAAGATGTGTTAATAGATTTTATACAATACAATTAATTTAAAATAGGCAAAGTAACAAATGAATGTTTAAAATCAATCTGTATGAAAGTTATTCTCGGCCAGCTTTATTTATTTAATGATTTCTATTCAATCATTATTCATCATTTCTATTGCTCACCAGCCCGTTGAGGGTGAAAGAAACCTTAATGTTAAGCACTAAGTAAGAGTTCCTGCAGACAATATGCAATCAGTGTTGTTTACACTACAGCGTCTCTGCAATCGAATCCAATCAAGGGAGCTATTCCTGCATGCCCATTTCACCTGTGGTCAAAAAGCAGCTTGTCTTTGTTAATCATAAATATTGGCCTCTGTGAATCGACAGACACACAAAGACTGTCTACACTAACGTCTGGCACTACAGAAAAACTCAAGCACAGCTCAGATGAAGAAAGAGAACTCCAGTACCTCAGGTCTAAGCTGTGAGAGATCACACCCAGGTTAATACACCAAGCCAGAGGGAGATAAAGACAAAGAGAGAGTAAGGAAGAAGGAGAGTGAGAAATAAGATTTCATTTAAGAGCCGCCTGCCGCTGCCTCACAGACGGTGCGGTGATGTGAGGCTGACCTCTGGAAGGAAAGCAGCAGCAAGGGTCACAGAGGTTGATCCAATTCTGGGCAGTCGGAGCCAACACTCTGATTAAGAGGTGATGAAGAGGGCAGGCCGACCATCATCTCTGCAGGCCGATTCACTGTGGGCTGCGTATGGGCAGGGAGAGACGAGAGACGGGGAGAGTTCAAGCCCCTCAGCAGGAAACGTTTTCAGCAAAGGTGCTAAATTACTCCAAAGTCGATGTCTGGGTGTGGTACATGCATGCTGTCATTCTTTTTTGAATACTTTTTATTACCATACCTCGAGTGTCAACATTTTTTTATAATTTTTTTAAAGCAAAGCCAAACAAAACTTATTTTTCTAATTAAAAATATCTAAATTGTTCTTATCAATTCCCTCATAAACTCTTTTCTCACATGAACAAAACTTAACTTCTCTCCCGGACTTTTTCCAGCCAGCCCTCGAGTAAAGTTTCCCCAAGAGGTCAGGGTGAGCCGATGTGTAAACACAGCAGGTAATAATAATTTGGAAACGTCACTGCGAACGATTGGCTGGGGATGATGTCATTTCTTCCTCTGATTGGTGCCCAACCGGTTTGATCTTCATGTAAATAATGAAACAGCTTCAAACTCTTTCCTGCTTGCAAGCATTGTCTTTTCCCCTGATTCGTTGATATAAATATAATTACACATAAAAAAGGCTAAATCTGACTCTTTTGGGTGGTTTTAAACATTACTCTGTGACTTCCACTGTGTCCCCTTTACAGCATGTCCCGCCCTCTTAGAGCCCCAGTCCCTCCCATCTGGCAGAGAAAAAAACCCACTGTGAGGGAAATATGGAAAATGCAACTCAGGAAGATTTCAGGAGCTGCTTTTTATTTTTCTAGAATGCGTGAAAAGGGATACACCCTAACTTTAACTTATATAACCAGTCACCTCTATAGACGTAATTCATATTTTACATATATATAGTTTGTAAATTAGCTTAAACAATAGGTCATTTTATATCAAAAGCTTACATATTTTTTTTATTTGATCAGTAAATTAAAAAAGAAGAAATAGGCAGCATTGAATCTTAACAGATATGGGTTGTTGTTTCCTCCTTCTACTCTCTCTCTCTCTCTCTCTCTCTGTTTAGTCATCGACAAATGATGTCTCTAAAACATGCAACTCCAAAGCATCTTGGGAAATTAAGGGGAATTCAGAGTGCCGTTATTATTAAATTACAGCTCGTGACCACGATGATGAAGGAAGTATTCTGTTGATATCAGGCCGCTGTAGTTCGACCCCATCATGAGCACAAATTGCTTGTTATCTACTTTTCTCTCCAGTTAGGATGGAGTACAAAATAAAAATGGACCTACGGAAGAAAAGGACCATAAACAAAGAGAGAGAGAAAGTTAATGGTTAGAGAGAAAAGAAACTGTGACGGCGAGGTCAGAAGAAAAGCAGTCAGTGTCTCTGCCCAGCCAATAAGCCAGTTAATGTGTCATGAAGCGCGTGTGTGTGTGTGTGTTGTAGGTTGTGTTTTGTTTGGGGTAGATGGCACAGAGGTGGTGGTGGCAGGAAGTTCCTCTGCTGGGCCGAAAGCTGGGCGACTGCTCAACTCTAATTAGGCCTGTCTCAGCAGCCTCTCCCCCCCACCCATGGGCTCCAACACCTCACTTCCAACTTCTCTGTCTGCCATCCTGCACACACACACACACACACACACACACACACACACACACACACACACACACACAAACACACTTAAGGAAAACTTTTTTTTTTTCATTCAAACTGACTGGAAATCTGTCCTTTGTTATTGAGAACGCAGACAGAGGTAGGAGACGAGCATGAAACCAGACTGACGCACAAACAGACAGAGTGACAGCTGTAACACACAGAGACCGAGGAGGAGGAGGAGGAGGCCTGCAGAGAGATGAGAGAGAGAGCGTTAATCCACACAGCGTAGCATTTCCTCTGTGGATCTGTGTGCGTTTGAACTTTTCAAGGGGAAGGATGGCGAGGAGCGATCGGCCACTCTGTAAATGTCAGTGGATCTGAACAGCCTGAACCCAGACAGCCTCACGCCGTCGCCTGCCACTCACTTTGTCTCTGTCTGGCTGCTGCTTATTTCCTCCTCGCTCTCTCTCTCTCTCTCTCTCTCTCTCTCTCTCTCTCTCTCTCTCTCTCTCTCTCTCTCGCCCTCCCTCCTGCCCTCTCCCACACTTTTATTATTGTCTTTTACCTTTGCCTGGCCATTGCCTGCAGAAAAATAGCACATCCTGTAATAGACAAGGCTTTTTTTTGTTTTGTTTCTGTGTTACTCCCTCTTCCTCTGGATCTCTGCTGGACCCCTCAACCTTCCTGATCCGTCTCACATTACGCAGTTTCATACATTGTATATGATTCTAGCTACGCGGCTTTACTCCTTCGTAATTTATAAGCTTACCTTGATTGGACTCGGCTGGTAATTAGATTTTTTTTGTCTTGTACAATGAGTTGTTGTTTTATTTCATTCTTCAAAAACATCTTTAATTTCCTCAGGATTTATCAAGGGAGGGTTCCTTCATTTAATTTGTACGGAAATGAATTTGTCAGTGTGAGAAATATGATACTTGCTAATCTGGTTAGGCCAGCTTGTCCTCCCCCCTCTCCTGCTTTATAGGCCTACCCCTATACCTCTTTCCTTCCTGCATTCAGAAACACATGACTGAAAAAAGAAGACGGACGGAGACGGAATTCAAAGACAAGTGAAAGAGAAAATCCAGAGCTTTTCCGTGACAAAAGAAACACAGACGGTGGAATTGCAAAGGGAGGAAGAGTATTAAAATCAAAACGCCGAGAGGTGGGGTCATAAATGGAAGAGTTTATTGAGCAGGGCACAGTGGGCCAGTTGCCGCCTGCAGGCTTTTTCTAGTCTGTCTACTTGTACTGCACTGCATCTCTCTGTCTGCTAGCAATTCAGTCCAGTGCTATGAAGCTGTATATAAAACATGTTTTGATAAAGACACAACAACATTTCTAGATTCATTTTTTGGTTCTACATAAAACACACAAAACAACAAGGTTAAAGAGAGTGAAATTATTCAATGTTTACATCATGAATTTAAGCCGTTGACTGTGTATGTTCATGGGAGAAGCCTGAGTGACGTCACTCATCTGTTACTGCAGGGGGCTTTGGAGTCCCATTGTTGGCGGTCACCATGTTGGAAATCCTGTCTCACCCTTACTTAACCTAACAACAGGCGGAGCTGAGGCGGGTTTTAAGCCTCTTGACAAACCGTTACATCGCGCCCGACTGTCAATCAGGTCAGCTACCCGACAAACTATGGATAACTCGTATCGTTCATTGAGAAAACAGATGCGTTATCAAAAAATTCACCCCCGTACAACGTGAGCCAATGAGGACAATAACTGATCAGACCAATATAGTTTATGTACCAGGATTTAAACATGTTTATTTCTGCTGTGAAAACTGGCTTTTCCAAAGGTATGTGACTTGCCAAGCTCTTGATCCAGCCTCTAGTGGACACTTGATGAACTGTAGGATTTTGCACTTCCACATTAGCTTTTTTTTTTCAACACTGGAGTTTACCACTTGAATTTTTTTGCAGTTCACTTTGTTAAGCTTTATGTGTGCTTAGTTCAAACTATCTCAAATCTTTATGCTGCAGTCAATAGTTTTTGAATACTTTCCGAAATTCTTTGTACTTAGTGGCAGCAGTTTAGGGAAGACAATTAACTTTTCCAACATTATAATCCCCTCATTCACAGAGTAAGATTCTTATCAAAATGAAGTTTCTTGTGGAAGAACTTGACTGGCCAGCAAATCCTTGACCTTAACCCCTTTAAAAACCCCTGAAATGAATTATAACGCTGTCTGCGAGCCGGGCTGCATGACCCTGCATCAGTGTCTGACCTCACTTATTTTCTGATGGTTAATTGGAAGAAAATCGCTGCAGCCAGCATATGAAATTTTGTGGAAAACATTGCTGGCAGTGTAAAAGCTAAGTTAAGCTATAAGCAATGTGAAGTTAGTCTTTTTAAGAAATTGGCTTGTTTACTTTCTTGCCTATAGTGAGATGAGAAGGTTGATATCACTTCCATGAGTGTAGGATGAAATTGAAGCCAGAGCCAACAGGCCATTGGTTTATGTAAGCTTTGCATACAGTTTTAAAGCAGGAGGAACTTCTTCAATTTAATCTTTAATCTTCAAATAATAAGGCAGTGGACCCAACTGGCAGAAATGAGTTTTCTCAGGAATGTGGCTAGACTCAGTTAAGGTGGTTTGGGTTTCTGATTAGGATGCCTCCCTTTGGAGGTTTTCTTGGGCACGCCCAACTGGGAGGAGACCATGGGGTAGACCCAGAGTTCGCTAGAGGGATTGTATATCCCGTCTGGCCTGGGAATGCCTCGGAATCCCCCAGGAGGAGCTGGAAAATGTTTCTGTGAAGAGGGGAGTCTGAGTTGACTTACTTCACCTGCTTCCACCGCGACCTGAACTCGGATAAGCGGTAGAAAATGGATGGATGGAGAATTTTTTATTTTAAACTTCTCTTGCTGGCACATATTATAACCTCTATACAGTGTCATAGTATTCCTCCTAAATTAAGCTAACCTTCTTCTTGTTGTAACTTTGTGTTTAACAGACAGATATTAAAAGGGGCCTCGATCCTCAAACTCACAGGTTGAGTTAAAACCCTTAGATGTTGATATGCTTTGTTCCGCTGGCCATGTATAGAAAGAGAGAAAAGAAGTATCTATTGATGAAGGATGCATGAAGTCTGAATGAAGGTGGAAGTACTCATTCATTCAAATAATATGGAAATGTATGTGCATTGCAACATCCATCAAAAAAATGAGACTGAATCAAAGAAAGAGAAGAAGAAAAATAGAAACATTTCTGTCCCTCTCGTCCTCGCTCCCATCCCTCCTGGCCATCTCCTCTCCAGACTCCGGCAGACTCTCTGCTCGTTGTGTGTTTGTGGGAGATATGGACTTGGAAGCACGCTGAGCGACCGCCCACTCAACACATTCCTCTGTAGTCCGCCCGCTACTCTTGGACGTTGAACAAATTGATTTGGGAGTTGATTATTCAAGGGGGCATATTTCATAACTTTTGACTGGCTTCCATCCACATCTCACTTCGTACTTTTTCTTTGTGCATGTGCCTCTCTCAAAACTCACGCCCATTTCCAGCTGCTGCGCCGCACGATACAGCAGAAGCAGGCCCCACGGGTCTTGTAGTTCAAGGCTCTGTCTCCAAGCTTATGGCACTGTAGCAGATCAGCGGTGTAACCTTTCTCCTCAGGGAGCCACACAAAGTGCCCGGGCACGACTGAGAGTCAGAGATAGGGAGACAGAGCGGATCCATCGGTAACACAATCACTCTCTTTGATTGGAGTAGAGACCAACATTCATGTGAAGCTGTTAATTTCTCCGATAGCAGTGGATGCACTTTGAAAGAAGTTGTATCATGTTTTCTTAAGGTGTTTTCTTTTGCAGTACAGTGTGATGACAAAAGAGCTGTGGAAAGTGTTACTGTGAAGTGTTACTCACAAATATGTTCCTTTCTTTGCATTTTATTAATTTCTCCACTCCCGTATGGATTCAAGAATTCTCTACATGGAAAGGAAACCCATGACTGGATCAAATCTGTAAGTGTAAACCAATAATGAATATTCGGGAAAGATCGGACGCAAACCGATAAAGCATTCATCACAGCGACATGAGCTGAGGCATGGCTGCAGGCACACTCCTGCTTGTTATTAATATAAATGATCTCCAACACAAATGAATAATAGCCTCGACTCCATCCCTCCCTCATGGGGAAAGAGTCAAATTCTTTTTGTCCTGATGATTAGTTTAAAAATGTGATCATTCTAATAAAAGACCGAATCCTAACAAGGGAGAAGGATTTACAACACAATCATTTTTTATTAACTTTAAGGCTCTCAGAAAAAAGGTGGTGTTATTGATTACAGATTACCTTCTAGTTTAAAGGAAGAATGTGAAACGTTTTACACAAAAATACAGCAGAAATCAAGTTTATGTCTCTGAGTCATGACTGTCTACAATGAGTGAGAAGCCTGAGTCCTGCTGGCTGTGTCGTTGTCAGAGCCGTGTTTACATGGACGGAATGGCCGGCTCCTCCCCTTAAAGGCTTTATATGCGATTTTTCACACTTAAATATAATATAAATCAAGTATATCCTCTGAAAATAACTCTGTGAGTCATGACTGTCGACAATGGGTGTAACACCCGAGTCCCACTGTCTGTGATGTTTTCCGAGTTTTCCGAGTCCTATCTTCACTTTGTTTACATCGCCAGGACGGCCGGCTGACTCCTCCCCTCACGTATAAAAGTTGTTTAATTGAGGGACTAGAGAAAAGAAGAATAACATACTGTACTCACTGCTTAACTGTGTTTCTAGATCAAATAAAATAATCGCATATAAAGCCTCTAAGTATGAAAGCTGTTTAAGTCAAGGACTAGAGAAAAGAAGAAGAACATACTCACTGCTTATTTGGATGTCACTTAAGAGTTTTTTTGTTCACGGTCATTCTGTGTCAATTTACATTCAATGTGATCTCAAGTGTATTCATGATAGAATGAGGCAAAGCATTTATGAAGGTGAACAAAAAATAAACCTGCACCGATCACTGCTGCTCTGATCACTACCCTGCAGATAGGTGAACAATGAGAAAAGAAAAACGAGAGGAGATCGACACACAAAAACGGGCCACGGCGTAAATGAGAGTGTTATGAAGAGAAAATGAGACACCAGTGATTAATTAACTGCTCTCTTCTCTCCGTCCTCATAAGGCCGGGATCATTTTGTGACTGTGTACGAGAGCCGCTGTGCTGTGTGCTGCGACGCTCTCTCTCTCTCTCTCTCTCTCCCTCTCTCTCGCTCTCTCTCTCTTTTTCACACTCCATCCGAGGCATGAAACATAGATCAAGAGGAAAGTTTGAGCAAGGAGAGAGAGGGTGTATTATGTGAGAGTATGGCTGATTGCTCTGAAACTGCAGAAGAGTGAGGGGGAGGAATACCTTTTGTGAACTCCCTAATACATCTGATGTGTTTCTTCCACTTCAGTGTTCCCCACAGCGCGCACGCACACACCTTATGTAAGACAAAGTGCGTGTGTCAAAAAGTACTTGTTCACATAAACAATCCACCCTGATGTCCAAATCCATCCAGAACAGAAAGTTGCAGCTGCTGCTTCCCATTGGGCTTTTTGTGTGTAGAGTGTGCGTGTGTTAGTACCAATCCATGTGTGTGTGTGTGTGCGTGCATGTGTGTGTGTTTTACGTTCCTCCAGCAATATGCTGTAATCAGGTAAGCCCAGCGGCACAGCAGTCTCAGTCAGATACTACGAGCAACTAGCTAATTCCTCCGCTGCACTCCTTTCGTCTTTCATCTCTCTTCCTCCTTTTCTTCCTCCTTCTCCTCCTCAGCAGCCTTGGGGCGCTCTAATCTGCCCCCCCCCCCCCTTCCTCTGGTTCACCTTCCTCGCCTCCCTACTCTAGCTTCCCTCTGGCACACTCTGTCACTGCATCAGCAGCACCAGGCCCGGACCTGTTTCCCTCTTCTTCTACCTTCCTGGGAGGAGTAGATCTGTGTTGTCTTACATGGACTGTGAGCGAGTGTGTGTGTGTGTGTGTATAAGGTCTGTTGGAGTTGCATGTTTATTGGGTTTGAGTGCAACATGATCTCACCCTGTGGTTCTTCTTGTGGTGATCTGTGTGAGAGAGAAGTGATCACATGCACAGTGGACACACATACAGTATATTTAATTACAGTGAAGGAGCCAGTTGCACTAACCCTACTGAGCAGTACTTTACATTTTTACTGCCAACGTCTCCACATGGAAGCATTTCTGCAAGCATGTGCTCAGTTTGTACTTGTATTTATAAGATAGTGTATGCCTTAAATACATTTATTGTGTGCCATTTTAAGGCTAAACCTAGCATGCAGCATTTTCTGCACTTCTGTTAGTTTAACTTATTTTGTGGGAAACTATGTAATCTTGCAGCTCTCTGAATTTTCATTCCTCTGCTATTTGTAGGAATCTTAGTTACTTAAAACCTGAGTTGTATCATCACGGTTACATTTAGAGTTGTTGTTGATGTATAAATCTACTTGAACCGTAGACTATAAAACACAAGAATTTGCTCTCTGTGACATCACCCATTGGATACTGAAGGGGAATTTTGAAGGCCATTGACGGTGGTTGCCAGCTTGGAAATGCTGTGTCGACCCAACTTTTGATCAACCTAACAAGACAAGGAGCTGAGGCGGGCATTTAGCCTTGTGAAAAACAGCTATTATGCGCCCCTTCATACGTCTTATCCTTCATAAAATTAAATCGTAAACGTAACACCCGCTGTAATGTGTGTGCAAAGAAATTAGCTAATGTATCCAGACCAAATTAGTTTTCTTGAACCAGGCTGTAAACATGCAAACAGGTATTTTAGAATGACTGTGTATGTGATTTTCTGGGCTTTTGCAGCCAGCCTCAAGTGGACACTTGAGGAACTGCTTTTTCACTTCCTTGTTAGCTTCTTTTTGCATCAGCGAAATTTGAAGCTTTACTGAGATTGGAAGAAGTGTGTCAATGAATATGTCTGCCTTATAGCTTCCTAAGCTATATTGTCTAGCATGTTACATTTGGTGTCTAAGCTCATGCTGTTATTCAGGACTAACAGCACGTATAGAAGAGAAGCCCTGTTTAAATAGTGTCTCTAAATATTCAGAGAGAATTGTTTCCTCTACAGTTGTACATTTTGTCAGTTTCAGATTAAATGTCTGTAAGACAATCTTGAGAAGATTGTCTACACCTTCTATACAAAAGAGCTCAGTATCAGACTGACTTCCTTTATTGAATAAGTTCATCACTAGCTAAAAGTTTGAATGATGTAATCCGCTGTAAATCACTGTATTAAATCACTTCCCTGTAACCAGCTAGTGGAATACTGAGAACTTGAAACACTAACTTGGAATTTTGAAAATAACTCGTGCAAAAACAATCCACGTCTGTACGCCAGCCTCGTGTGCACAAACACAAACAGGAATGTTGCCTTTCAAGTTGGTGCACTCACATATGCCCCCGCGTGTGCTCACACTCGATCCTTTGTGTGCTTCGATTGGAAATGAAAGCTTGAGGTAAGAGTGTTTGCCAAGGTGTCTGCTTGGGGGATGGATGATTTAGTGCGTGATTCTATGAGGAGATTCCTCCGCGGCCTCAGCTGGGATGGAGTCAAAGAGATAGTGAGGAGAAACGAGCGGAGGAGGCTGCCCGAGTCATTTGATGGAGAGGTGGAGGGGGGACGGGATTGCGAGTAATAAGGCTTTGCTTGCACCTGTATGTGCGCTCTCACACACACACACACACACACACACACACACACACACACACACACACACACACACACACACACACACACACACACACACACACACACAGAGGTGAACACACAGAATGGTCCAGCAGATTAAATGCGCTGCAGGTTGTCTGAGACCAGAAAGCGGAAGCGAGAGACAGGAGGAGAGGGTGTTGAGTCAGTGTGTACCCCGCAGGGCAGCAAAGTCTTGCTCTACCACTAAGTCAGCTACTGATCTCATTTCTCCACAGATGGACTCGTAACACACTCCCATCAGGGGACAAATATATATTCCCTCTGTCTCTCTCCCTCACTCATTCCTACACCTTTTTCTCTTTATCCGTCTCCCACTCTCTTTCTATTTCTCTTTTTCTTAGTTTCTTTCAACACTCCTAATCTTCTCTCCACTCCATCTATATTATCCTCCATTTTTCTCTGTGTCTCTGGTTTTAACCCTCTTCTCTATCCCATCACTTTGTCCTGTGTGGGACCACACACCATTACCCTCTCTCCTCTCCCTCTGATCAATCACAGCCAACAGGTGCTGTAAATTGTATCCTCTGGCGAGCGGCCTCTGCAGTGTCTCCCGTCTGCGTTCATCCCCTCGCCCTGCCTCCACCCCCTGCTCCTTCCCTCCTCCTCCTCGCCTCGCCCCGTCCCTCCAGCTCTTGCCCCAGTTTGTCAGCGAAGCAAAACTGGCCGTGTCCCGGAGCCCATCATTCATCTACCCCCACCTTCCTGTCACAGCAGCAGCTCGGCTGGTCTCAGACAAATAGCATCACGGCAGATAATACAGCCACCGCCAGAAAAAGAGCCAAATAAATTGTCCCTTCTCTACAGACCTAATGGTCCTGCGTCTGCTCGGCCAGGGGACAGGATTCAGCCCAGGGACTACCCGGACAAACATCAGCTTCTAATGAGGAAAACCTAGTATGAGCTTCAAGTAGCCATGACGTGTTGGAGTCGCACATAGGAAAAACTTTATGAATAAAACCTGTCGACGTCTCCCCAAACAGATGCTGTAACCTGTCTGTGGAGATACTTATTGTGTGGAAATTGCAGAGTGAAATATGAATGGGACATGACATGCAGCAGGAGAACATAAGATTGCAGATTTTCTTTTTGTACCTCAAACCCCAAATCAAATAACACACACGTGCAGTATTCTGTAAGGTGCAGGGAAAGGTGTTGGATGCCAGGATAGAACTACAAAAAAAAAATCTTCTGCAAATTGTCTGCAACTTTTACAGAAAGGTGACAACAGGAGAAAAAACGAATCACGGTGTGTTGCCGTAATTAAGCTCTACAGCATGTGAATACTCTACAGGGAGTAGAACAATTACATAGTAAAATGAAAGCAAGTATGTTTTCTCTAACTCTGATACATCGTGGCATTTATTTATCTTCCCACCTGAGATGGCATTTGTTATGACATATGTAATGAATTTGTCAGCTCTGCCAACGTACCAGGTGGTGTTTTTTTAAGCAGTTGTATTTATTTGAGCTTCCTGATGGTGAATATGAAGGTGTTTCAGAGAGTGGAGCAAAATTTGACTGTCTTTAAATACCGGTGAATGCAGTGAACGTGGCTTTGTCTCCTCTGGAGTTTTATGTTTGTTTTAATTCCTGGACTTCACTGTCCTATTTTTGTTTTGCGCATAAATAAGATGGACATAAAAAAATTGGGAGGACAGTGTTATGCCTCACCATGAGGCGGTTCTATGAGGCTAACAATTGACCTATAACTCAAAAAGTTAACAAAGGACTGAGGTCAGGTGCACCTCCTGGATTTATCAGCTTCACCTGGGCAGATCTGAAGACAACACAAGAGGAGAAGGGACAAACAGTGCAGGGAATAACATACAGCTGTCAGACAGTTTGCCAGACTTTGATCTGACATCAGCAGTCAGCGAGCTAATTCAAACGGCTATAGCAGCACAGTGATTGGTTGTTTTTCAGCATTTACAACAAATTATGATTCAAACTAGCGCTCATGCCTGGGTTGAGATTTTTGCAGCTGTGAAACGATTTTCCATTGATGATTTTTGTTGTTTGACTCTTAATCCCCAAAAGAGTAAATTTGTACAAACATGGATGTCCTTCAATCTCAGTTTAACAGCTGTTTGAACGTTTTTTTCTTTTTATAATCTGCTAAACTTTTAATAGGCGTTTATTTTTCCAAAATGGAGTAAAGACACACGATGTTAAATTACCTAAACTAAACCACAAATCATCTTAACTACACAGTAAACACATGACATTACAGTTATCCAATCAGTGGTGCTGTGGGGGGTACTGCAGGAGTATGGGGCCCCGGGCTGTTGCTGCGAGCCATCGTGTCTCTGTGTGACATTGGTGTAAAAGGACAGGAAAATTGACATCGGGAATCAGTACTTGAATCCTGCATTTTATTTTTTAAGGACATTTTGAATTCTTTAGTTAATAAGAAATCATAATATATGATTAAATGATTGATTTTAGTAATTGAATTATTGCAGAATCCTAATGCTTTGTTATCGATGGCCATGTTTAGTGTATCCCCTTGTATCTTGAGTCCCCTTGTGTTTCCTACCTCTAAACTACATCATAAATTGCCTGCTGTAGGTCAGATAAAATAACCTTTTGGTGCTGAAATAATTCAAAAAGGTAAAGGAGAGACTGTGGATTCAGTTCCTTTGAAACCACTGTTGGACTGCTACTGTACTTCCCTCCTCCTCCTTTCTCCAACACATATCGAGAGCTCTGAATATAAACCATTTAGTTTTCTTTGTGTACGTTTTCATACCTCCATCAGTGCAGAAGAAGCGGCTCCACCATAACTGCTGACTGCGTCTCTTACTGATGTGCCTCTTCCATTCTCCTTGATCATGGCTACTGTTGTCATCTTCTCTCCTCCAGCGTAATGAGTCAGTGTGTGATGTTGGATGGCTGCTGACAGTGTGTCCTATGACTCACATCAGGGTGGTACTGCTGTCCCAGCATATCTCAATACCCCCCCCCCCCCCCCCCCACACACACACACACACACACACACACACACACACATCCTATATACCCTCCCATCCTTTCCCTCCCTCTGCTTCTGTTTACTGTACTTTCCCCAGCTGGTAAATCTGCTAATGATAAGAAAACATACTGTAAAGGTGAGACAAACAAACACACACACACATGCATGGTCTGATTGGACGGTTGTGTATATCGTGTTTTCATCTATCAAATCTTTTCTTTCTCTGTGGAGAATGACCGAAACAAGGCGAAAATAAACGCTGCAGAAAAAAGGGAGAGAACCAGAAGAAAACACAAAGTCTTGGCCGATGGAACTCCGACCATGGTGGAGGCCAAGACGACATCAGAATATTTCTTTAGAGTGATAATACTTTACTTTTTAAAACAGACTTGACTTCCAAGATCTACAAGGTGATAATCTGAGGTGACGAGTCACTTTGAGTTCATCAACCTGTCAGATGCAGTGAACATTTCTGTGCTGATGTGAGGCCTGCTAAAGACAGACACCCTGGCCTGTTTTATGTAAATACCACACTTAAACACTCCCGCTTTAAAGGGCTCGGGGACTCGTAAACCTTGACAGACCCTTGAGCCGGGCGGCTGCCTGTAAAACACTGACTGTTTATGGATGCCTGTACCTGCATCCTTCCAGCCATAAACACTTGTCTTTGTCCTTCTGGGATCAAGTAGGTGATGAGGAGGTGGGGGGATAATGTCCTCTCAACCAGGAAGTTTTAGGTCCTGTCCATACTAATTTTAAATAAAATAATCAGGGGTGGAAATCATAGGGTTACACATGATACGATATGATGCTCTATGTGTGTCTCAGATTAACAATAACATCAGATCACAGCTGCTGTGCAAGTAGATATATGACAAGGTAATCATATTTGGATACATCATGATTACTGATCATTTTAAGAATATAAAATGGCCCTAGGAAGGTAAGCAGTGATGTATTAATTAGCCACCATTTGGTGTCAGATTCATGTTCACCGCTGCCTGACATTATCCCTCTGTCTCCTTCCTTTATCCCTCAACCATCGTCAGGTGTGTCAGAGTGACAAGGAAAGCTGCGTAAAGTTTTTTTTTTAATTTAATATCTTTATATTTGGAGTCAGTAATTTAATAATTGTATGACACAAGTCAGGACGACGATATATTACTGTATTGATATTTTGTCCCACCCTCATATTGAATTACTTTTTTTTGGTCCACAATCATGTTTTTTTTTTTCACAGTTATATATTTTTAAATGTGTAACAAATGTGATGATGGCGTTAAACTAAAACTTCTGTCGGGTAAATTCGGAGTATTCAGACCTAAGGTAGCTCTATACTTTGAAAACCCCATGTGTAAATAGCACTTTTTTGAGCCATCAGTTGCATAGCGTCTCTGTTTAAGTGTTTAAGTGTTTATTTTTTCGACGGGCAGAAAGAAAACCCGAGTGCAGCAGCAGCCGCAGGTGAAGATTCTCAAAGCTTCATCCTGTTATAGTGAAATCACACTCCTTAAAGCTTTGTTTGACCTCTTC